>NC_035107.1:271711020-272012711 GCF_002204515.2 Aedes aegypti
ATTTAAGTTCTTTTATCGGCTAATGAAAGCTCTGACATTCAATCATAAGCCTTCAAATTTTCATTGAAATCGGATTACTAGTTTCAGAGATATCATTGGAAGAATTTTCCAAAGTACTGGAAAAAAAATTTCTCTGAAATATTCATTTTTTTACATTTTGATCAATTTCTCAGCTATTTTTAATCCAATTTCAGCTCTTTTTTCGTCGATTGAAAGCTCGGATATCATTCACAACCATATTGCAATCGAATTATAAATTACAGAGATAAAAATCATTATTTTCAAAAATCTCTAAAATTCCCCTTTTTACCCTTCTTACAACCATAAGAAGGGTATAAAGATCGCTTGAAAAACCGACTTTTGATCCGAGGCCCGGAGGGCCAAGTCTCATATACCAATCGATAGAGCTCGACGAACTGAGCACATGTCCGTGTGTGTGTATGTGTGTGTGTATGTGTGTGTGTGTGTTACAAAAAATGTCACTCAATTATCTCAGCCGTTTGTCAACCGATTTAAACACGTTTAGCTCTTAAAGAAAGCTACAACATTCCCATAGAACGCTATTGAATTTCATTGCGATCGGACATTTCGTTACAGAGTTATGATTCAAACAGTATCGTGAAGTACTAGAAAAAGCATATTCTAATATTTTCAACTGTCTGCATTTTGATCGATATCTCAGCCATTTTTGAACCGATTTAAGTTCTTTTATCGGCTAATGAAAGCTCTGACATTCAATCATAAGCCTTCAAATTTTCATTGAAATCGGATTACTAGTTTCAGAGATATCATTGGAAGAATTTTCTAAAGTACTGGAAAAAAAATTTCTCTGAAATATTCATTTTTTTTACATTTTGATCAATTTCTCAGCTATTTTTAATCCAATTTCAGCTCTTTTTTCGTCGATTGAAAGCTCGGATATCATTCACAATCATATTGCAATCGAATTATAAATTACAGAGATAAAAATCATTATTTTCAAAAATCTCTAAAATTCCCCTTTTTACCCTTCTTACAACCATAAGAAGGGTATAAAGATCGCTTGAAAAACCGACTTTTGATCCGAGGCCCGGAGGGCCAAGTCTCATATACCAATCGATAGAGCTCGACGAACTGAGCACATGTCCGTGTGTGTGTATGTGTGTGTGTATGTGTGTGTGTGTGTTACAAAAAATGTCACTCAATTATCTCAGCCGTTTGTCAACCGATTTAAACACGTTTAGCTCTTAAAGAAAGCTACAACATTCCCATAGAACGCTATTGAATTTCATTGCGATCGGACATTTCGTTACAGAGTTATGATTCAAACAGTATCGTGAAGTACTAGAAAAAGCATATTCTAATATTTTCAACTGTCTGCATTTTGATCGATATCTCAGCCATTTTTGAACCGATTTAAGTTCTTTTATCGGCTAATGAAAGCTCTGACATTCAATCATAAGCCTTCAAATTTTCATTGAAATCGGATTACTAGTTTCAGAGATATCATTGGAAGAATTTTCTAAAGTACTGGAAAAAAAAAATTCTCTGAAATATTCATTTTTTTACATTTTGATCAATTTCTCAGCTATTTTTAATCCAATTTCAGCTCTTTTTTCGTCGATTGAAAGCTCGGATATCATTCACAATCATATTGCAATCGAATTATAAATTACAAAGATAAAAATCATTATTTTCAAAAATCTCTAAAATTCCTCTTTTTACCCTTCTTACAACCATAAGAAGGGTATAAAGATCGCTTGAAAAACCGACTTTTGATCCGAGGCCCGGAGGGCCAAGTCTCATATACCAATCGATAGAGCTCGACGAACTGAGCACATGTCCGTGTGTGTGTATGTGTGTGTGTATGTGTGTGTGTATGTGTGTGTGTATGTGTGTGTGTGTGTGTGTTACAAAAAATGTCACTCAATTATCTCAGCCGTTTGTCAACCGATTTAAACACTTTTAGCTCTTAAAGAAAGCTACAACATTCCCATAGAACGCTATTGAATTTCATTGCGATCGGACATTTCGTTACAGAGTTATGATTCAAACAGTATCGTGAAGTACTAGAAAAAGCATATTCTAATATTTTCAACTGTCTGCATTTTGATCGATATCTCAGCCATTTTTGAACCGATTTAAGTTCTTTTATCGGCTAATGAAAGCTCTGACATTCAATCATAAGCCTTCAAATTTTCATTGAAATCGGATTACTAGTTTCAGAGATATCATTGGAAGAATTTTCTAAAGTACTGGAAAAAAAAAATTTCTCTGAAATATTCATTTTTTTACATTTTGATCAATTTCTCAGCTATTTTTAATCCAATTTCAGCTCTTTTTTCGTCGATTGAAAGCTCGGATATCATTCACAATCATATTGCAATCGAATTATAAATTACAGAGATAAAAATCATTATTTTCAAAAATCTCTAAAATTCCTCTTTTTACCCTTCTTACAACCATAAGAAGGGTATAAAGATCGCTTGAAAAACCGACTTTTGATCCGAGGCCCGGAGGGCCAAGTCTCATATACCAATCGATAGAGCTCGACGAACTGAGCACATGTCCGTGTGTGTGTATGTGTGTGTGTATGTGTGTGTGTGTGTTACAAAAAATGTCACTCAATTATCTCAGCCGTTTGTCAACCGATTTAAACACGTTTAGCTCTTAAAGAAAGCTACAACATTCCCATAGAACGCTATTGAATTTCATTGCGATCGGACATTTCGTTACAGAGTTATGATTCAAACAGTATCGTGAAGTACTAGAAAAAGCATATTCTAATATTTTCAACTGTCTGCATTTTGATCGATATCTCAGCCATTTTTGAACCGATTTAAGTTCTTTTATCGGCTAATGAAAGCTCTGACATTCAATCATAAGCCTTCAAATTTTCATTGAAATCGGATTACTAGTTTCAGAGATATCATTGGAAGAATTTTCTAAAGTACTGGAAAAAAAAATTCTCTGAAATATTCATTTTTTTACATTTTGATCAATTTCTCAGCTATTTTTAATCCAATTTCAGCTCTTTTTTCGTCGATTGAAAGCTCGGATATCATTCACAACCATATTGCAATCGAATTATAAATTACAGAGATAAAAATCATTATTTTCAAAAATCTCTAAAATTCCCCTTTTTACCCTTCTTACAACCATAAGAAGGGTATAAAGATCGCTTGAAAAACCGACTTTTGATCCGAGGCCCGGAGGGCCAAGTCTCATATACCAATCGATAGAGCTCGACGAACTGAGCACATGTCCGTGTTTTTTTTTTTTTTTTTTTTTTTTCATGCATCTCTAGGAGTTAAAAAAAAAAAAAATCTTCTCAAGACTGGCCTGTATTTGTTCATGCTCATGCCACAGTGTATGGTTTGGCACTGTGTGGGATTCGCAATGGGGCGCCTACCCACTAAAAAACAGTCTCCTAGGTACACCGTCACCGTAAAGAATTCTTCTCCGGCACCACCTTTCGGTATTACTTCGAAGAAGAGGCGACACATGCTACGCGCACCCTTCATTAAGCCTTTCGGCTCCATCATTAATTTGTTAGTTCCTAATCCATGCCATGCTGAGCCCTTCGGCTCCCATTAATAATTTGTTAGTATTCCTAGTTTGTGATCTAAACATGCCATATTCAGCCATTCGGCTCACGATACCATGGGTGCCAGAAACTCCCTGACGAAGGAAGTTCTCTCGGTGCTGGACGCATGCCATTTAGCACTCCAGGTTCTCGCGCACTATTCGGATAGTCCCCGGCGGTGAATCTACCCTACCCCGACGAAGACTTCCCCGGAGGTGGAAGTTCTTCCGGTACCGATGCTGCCCGGATAGGTGCCAAGGTCGATCCTGCGATTCCGGTTGGTGGATGACTTCCGGTTCACAGGTGCCCTGACGACCAATTTGGCAAGACAATTTACACCGTCTTCAGCTCAAGGCTGCACAGACTGAACAATCACAAACATTAGGCAACGGACAACACGAAACACCCAGTAGCCCAATGATGAATTTTTCGTTTGACGAAAAGTTTCCACCGACTGGAGTGGGAATCGAACCCACACTTCATGGCACAATATGCCTAAACGACTGACGCCGCTAACCGCACGGCCACGAAGCCTACAATTTCCGGGGCTTTTCCACGATCTACTCGGTCTTGTCCCCGACGGTGGATCAAGCTTACCTACCGGTTGGGTGCCGAGGTCGGTTCAGCGATTCCGGTTGGAGACTGACTTCCGGTTCACCGGCTTGTTCCTCCCTCCACTTCCGCTGAAGCAATGACATTATTTTCGTCACCGCCATGTTCACCGCGTTCCACATCACCTCATCGCTACACATTCTATCCACTACGTTGTCTACGGTTACGTCAGCACCGCAGACCGCTGTCATCTCACTACGTTCCGCAGCAAAACGTGGACACTCGAAAATGACGTGTTCCGGCGACTCCTCTACGACTGGGCACTCAGCGCAGAGCGGCGACTCTGCGTGGCCGAACCTGTGCAGATATTTCTTGAAGCAGCCGTGACCTGACAAGAACTGCCTCAAGTGGAAGTTGACTTCTCCATGGGATCTGCTCACCCATTTCGCCAGATTTGGAATAAGGCGATAAGTCCACCTTCCCTTCTCAGCAGTATCCCACTCGCGTTGCCATTTCACCATCGTGTCGGCTCGGGCAATCTTCCGGGCTCCTCTAGTACTACTAGCTTCGTAGCACTCCTTATCCTCTTCCAAAACGTAGCCGATAGGGACCATTCCGGCAATCACGCATACTGCCTCCGAAGATATGGTTCGGTAGGCACTCGCTACCCGCATGGCCATCAGCCTATACGTGCTGCTAAGCTTGACTCGGTTCCTCTTCGTCTTCATTGCGGTTCCCCACGCCGGGCTAGCGTACCTCAGGATCGACGTAGCCACGCTAGACAATAGCCTCCGCTTACTGCTGCAAATCGCCGAGTTATTCGGCATGATCCTGGACAGCGCCGTGACTGCCCTCGCTGCTTTCTCGCACGCGTAATCGACATGGCAGTTGAAGTTCAGCCGATCGTCGATCATTACGCCGAGGTGTTTTAGCTCCCGCTTTGAGGCTATGGTGTGTTCTCCCACTGTAATCTCAGCCTTCTGCACCACTTTTCGGTTGCTGATAAGCAACAGCTCCGTTTTTTGGTGGGCTATCACCAGTTTCTTCTCGTACATCCAGTTTTCGACTGCGTCCACTGCTTCTGTAGCGAGAACCTCCACCCTTTCCAGTGAGTCACCAATGACCACAAGCGTGATGTCGTCTGCAAATCCAACGATTTTGACGCCTGTTGGCAGCCTAAGCGTCAGCACTCCGTCGTACATAGCATTCCACAACGTTGGACCCAGGATAGAGCCCTGTGGAACTCCCGCATTTACCGACCTCGACTTCTGTCCTTCGCTAGTGCTGTAGCTCAAGACCCGGTTTTCGAAGTAGCTTCCTAGTATCTTGCACAGATAATCCGGAACCTTCATTTTATGTAACGCCACAGCAATGGCTTCCCAGCTTGCACTGTTAAAGGCGTTTCTCACATCTATCGTCACGACAGCAGAGTAACGGTTACCTCTTCGTTTTTTTGTTCTTGCTTTGTCGGCAGTGTCAATCACTGTTTTGATGGCATCTACCGTTGACCTTCCTTTCCGGAATCCAAACTGCCACTCCGACAGTCCACGCTCTCCCTCAGTGAACGCCATCAGTCTATTGAGGATGATCCTCTCCAACAGCTTTCCGAGTGTGTCGAGCAAACATATCGGCCGAAAGGAGCCTGGATCACCGGGGGGCTTACCCGGTTTCGGTAACAGAACCAGTTTTTGCCTTTTCCACTGTGCTGGGAAATGTCCCTCATCTAAGCAGATCTGGAGTGATGTCCGGAACATATCTGGGTTGGGAGCACATGTCCGTGTGTGTGTATGTGTGTGTGTATGTGTGTGTGTATGTGTGTGTGTATGTGTGTGTGTGTTACAAAAAATGTCACTCAATTATCTCAGCCGTTTGTCAACCGATTTAAACACTTTTAGCTCTTAAAGAAAGCTACAACATTCCCATAGAACGCTATTGAATTTCATTGCGATCGGACATTTCGTTACAGAGTTATGATTCAAACAGTATCGTGAAGTACTAGAAAAAGCATATTCTAATATTTTCAACTGTCTGCATTTTGATCGATATCTCAGCCATTTTTGAACCGATTTAAGTTCTTTTATCGGCTAATGAAAGCTCTGACATTCAATCATAAGCCTTCAAATTTTCATTGAAATCGGATTACTAGTTTCAGAGATATCATTGGAAGAATTTTCTAAAGTACTGGAAAAAAAAAAAAAATTCTCTGAAATATTCATTTTTTTACATTTTGATCAATTTCTCAGCTATTTTTAATCCAATTTCAGCTCTTTTTTCGTCGATTGAAAGCTCGGATATCATTCACAATCATATTGCAATCGAATTATAAATTACAGAGATAAAAATCATTATTTTCAAAAATCTCTAAAATTCCTCTTTTTACCCTTCTTACAACCATAAGAAGGGTATAAAGATCGCTTGAAAAACCGACTTTTGATCC
This sequence comes from Aedes aegypti, assembly GCF_002204515.2. Classification (NCBI taxonomy): domain Eukaryota; kingdom Metazoa; phylum Arthropoda; class Insecta; order Diptera; family Culicidae; genus Aedes; species Aedes aegypti. The sequence goes on from NC_035107.1 coordinate 271,717,575, forward strand.
GAGGCCCGGAGGGCCAAGTCTCATATACCAATCGATAGAGCTCGACGAACTGAGCACATGTCCGTGTGTGTGTATGTGTGTGTGTATGTGTGTGTGTATGTGTGTGTGTGTGTTACAAAAAATGTCACTCAATTATCTCAGCCGTTTGTCAACCGATTTAAACACGTTTAGCTCTTAAAGAAAGCTACAACATTCCCATAGAACGCTATTGAATTTCATTGCGATCGGACATTTCGTTACAGAGTTATGATTCAAACAGTATCGTGAAGTACTAGAAAAAGCATATTCTAATATTTTCAACTGTCTGCATTTTGATCGATATCTCAGCCATTTTTGAACCGATTTAAGTTCTTTTATCGGCTAATGAAAGCTCTGACATTCAATCATAAGCCTTCAAATTTTCATTGAAATCGGATTACTAGTTTCAGAGATATCATTGGAAGAATTTTCTAAAGTACTGGAAAAAAAAATTCTCTGAAATATTCATTTTTTTACATTTTGATCAATTTCTCAGCTATTTTTAATCCAATTTCAGCTCTTTTTTCGTCGATTGAAAGCTCGGATATCATTCACAATCATATTGCAATCGAATTATAAATTACAAAGATAAAAATCATTATTTTCAAAAATCTCTAAAATTCCTCTTTTTACCCTTCTTACAACCATAAGAAGGGTATAAAGATCGCTTGAAAAACCGACTTTTGATCCGAGGCCCGGAGGGCCAAGTCTCATATACCAATCGATAGAGCTCGACGAACTGAGCACATGTCCGTGTGTGTGTATGTGTGTGCGTATGTGTGTGTGTATGTGTGTGTATGTGTGTGTGTGTGTGTTACAAAAATGTCACTCAATTATCTCAGCCGTTTGTCAACCGATTTAAACACTTTTAGCTCTTAAAGAAAGCTACAACATTCCCATAGAACGCTATTGAATTTCATTGCGATCGGACATTTCGTTACAGAGTTATGATTCAAACAGTATCGTGAAGTACTAGAAAAAGCATATTCTAATATTTTCAACTGTCTGCATTTTGATCGATATCTCAGCCATTTTTGAACCGATTTAAGTTCTTTTATCGGCTAATGAAAGCTCTGACATTCAATCATAAGCCTCCAAATTTTCATTGAAATCGGATTACTAGTTTCAGAGATATCATTGGAAGAATTTTCCAAAGTACTGGAAAAAAATTTCTCTGAAATATTCATTTTTTTACATTTTGATCAATTTCTCAGCTATTTTTAATCCAATTTCAGCTCTTTTTTCGTCGATTGAAAGCTCGGATATCATTCACAACCATATTGCAATCGAATTATAAATTACAGAGATAAAAATCATTATTTTCAAAAATCTCTAAAATTCCCCTTTTTACCCTTCTTACAACCATAAGAAGGGTATAAAGATCGCTTGAAAAACCGACTTTTGATCCGAGGCCCGGAGGGCCAAGTCTCATATACCAATCGATAGAGCTCGACGAACTGAGCACATGTCCGTGTGTGTGTATGTGTGTGCGTATGTGTGTGTGTATGTGTGTGTATGTGTGTGTGTGTGTGTTACAAAAATGTCACTCAATTATCTCAGCCGTTTGTCAACCGATTTAAACACTTTTAGCTCTTAAAGAAAGCTACAACATTCCCATAGAACGCTATTGAATTTCATTGCGATCGGACATTTCGTTACAGAGTTATGATTCAAACAGTATCGTGAAGTACTAGAAAAAGCATATTCTAATATTTTCAACTGTCTGCATTTTGATCGATATCTCAGCCATTTTTGAACCGATTTAAGTTCTTTTATCGGCTAATGAAAGCTCTGACATTCAATCATAAGCCTTCAAATTTTCATTGAAATCGGATTACTAGTTTCAGAGATATCATTGGAAGAATTTTCTAAAGTACTGGAAAAAAAAATTTCTCTGAAATATTCATTTTTTTTACATTTTGATCAATTTCTCAGCTATTTTTAATCCAATTTCAGCTCTTTTTTCGTCGATTGAAAGCTCGGATATCATTCACAATCATATTGCAATCGAATTATAAATTACAGAGATAAAAATCATTATTTTCAAAAATCTCTAAAATTCCCCTTTTTACCCTTCTTACAACCATAAGAAGGGTATAAAGATCGCTTGAAAAACCGACTTTTGATCCGAGGCCCGGAGGGCCAAGTCTCATATACCAATCGATAGAGCTCGACGAACTGAGCACATGTCCGTGTGTGTGTATGTGTGTGTGTATGTGTGTGTGTATGTGTGTGTGTGTTACAAAAAATGTCACTCAATTATCTCAGCCGTTTGTCAACCGATTTAAACACTTTTAGCTCTTAAAGAAAGCTACAACATTCCCATAGAACGCTATTGAATTTCATTGCGATCGGACATTTCGTTACAGAGTTATGATTCAAACAGTATCGTGAAGTACTAGAAAAAGCATATTCTAATATTTTCAACTGTCTGCATTTTGATCGATATCTCAGCCATTTTTGAACCGATTTAAGTTCTTTTATCGGCTAATGAAAGCTCTGACATTCAATCATAAGCCTTCAAATTTTCATTGAAATCGGATTACTAGTTTCAGAGATATCATTGGAAGAATTTTCTAAAGTACTGGAAAAAAAAAATTTCCCTGAAATATTCATTTTTTTACATTTTGATCAATTTCTCAGCTATTTTTAATCCAATTTCAGCTCTTTTTTCGTCGATTGAAAGCTCGGATATCATTCACAACCATATTGCAATCGAATTATAAATTACAGAGATAAAAATCATTATTTTCAAAAATCTCTAAAATTCCCCTTTTTACCCTTCTTACAACCATAAGAAGGGTATAAAGATCGCTTGAAAAACCGACTTTTGATCCGAGGCCCGGAGGGCCAAGTCTCATATACCAATCGATAGAGCTCGACGAACTGAGCACATGTCCGTGTGTGTGTATGTGTGTGTGTATGTGTGTGTGTGTGTTACAAAAAATGTCACTCAATTATCTCAGCCGTTTGTCAACCGATTTAAACACGTTTAGCTCTTAAAGAAAGCTACAACATTCCCATAGAACGCTATTGAATTTCATTGCGATCGGACATTTCGTTACAGAGTTATGATTCAAACAGTATCGTGAAGTACTAGAAAAAGCATATTCTAATATTTTCAACTGTCTGCATTTTGATCGATATCTCAGCCATTTTTGAACCGATTTAAGTTCTTTTATCGGCTAATGAAAGCTCTGACATTCAATCATAAGCCTTCAAATTTTCATTGAAATCGGATTACTAGTTTCAGAGATATCATTGGAAGAATTTTCCAAAGTACTGGAAAAAAAATTTCTCTGAAATATTCATTTTTTTACATTTTGATCAATTTCTCAGCTATTTTTAATCCAATTTCAGCTCTTTTTTCGTCGATTGAAAGCTCGGATATCATTCACAACCATATTGCAATCGAATTATAAATTACAGAGATAAAAATCATTATTTTCAAAAATCTCTAAAATTCCCCTTTTTACCCTTCTTACAACCATAAGAAGGGTATAAAGATCGCTTGAAAAACCGACTTTTGATCCGAGGCCCGGAGGGCCAAGTCTCATATACCAATCGATAGAGCTCGACGAACTGAGCACATGTCCGTGTGTGTGTATGTGTGTGTGTATGTGTGTGTGTGTGTTACAAAAAATGTCACTCAATTATCTCAGCCGTTTGTCAACCGATTTAAACACGTTTAGCTCTTAAAGAAAGCTACAACATTCCCATAGAACGCTATTGAATTTCATTGCGATCGGACATTTCGTTACAGAGTTATGATTCAAACAGTATCGTGAAGTACTAGAAAAAGCATATTCTAATATTTTCAACTGTCTGCATTTTGATCGATATCTCAGCCATTTTTGAACCGATTTAAGTTCTTTTATCGGCTAATGAAAGCTCTGACATTCAATCATAAGCCTTCAAATTTTCATTGAAATCGGATTACTAGTTTCAGAGATATCATTGGAAGAATTTTCTAAAGTACTGGAAAAAAAATTTCTCTGAAATATTCATTTTTTTTACATTTTGATCAATTTCTCAGCTATTTTTAATCCAATTTCAGCTCTTTTTTCGTCGATTGAAAGCTCGGATATCATTCACAATCATATTGCAATCGAATTATAAATTACAGAGATAAAAATCATTATTTTCAAAAATCTCTAAAATTCCCCTTTTTACCCTTCTTACAACCATAAGAAGGGTATAAAGATCGCTTGAAAAACCGACTTTTGATCCGAGGCCCGGAGGGCCAAGTCTCATATACCAATCGATAGAGCTCGACGAACTGAGCACATGTCCGTGTGTGTGTATGTGTGTGTGTATGTGTGTGTGTGTGTTACAAAAAATGTCACTCAATTATCTCAGCCGTTTGTCAACCGATTTAAACACGTTTAGCTCTTAAAGAAAGCTACAACATTCCCATAGAACGCTATTGAATTTCATTGCGATCGGACATTTCGTTACAGAGTTATGATTCAAACAGTATCGTGAAGTACTAGAAAAAGCATATTCTAATATTTTCAACTGTCTGCATTTTGATCGATATCTCAGCCATTTTTGAACCGATTTAAGTTCTTTTATCGGCTAATGAAAGCTCTGACATTCAATCATAAGCCTTCAAATTTTCATTGAAATCGGATTACTAGTTTCAGAGATATCATTGGAAGAATTTTCTAAAGTACTGGAAAAAAAAAATTCTCTGAAATATTCATTTTTTTACATTTTGATCAATTTCTCAGCTATTTTTAATCCAATTTCAGCTCTTTTTTCGTCGATTGAAAGCTCGGATATCATTCACAATCATATTGCAATCGAATTATAAATTACAAAGATAAAAATCATTATTTTCAAAAATCTCTAAAATTCCTCTTTTTACCCTTCTTACAACCATAAGAAGGGTATAAAGATCGCTTGAAAAACCGACTTTTGATCCGAGGCCCGGAGGGCCAAGTCTCATATACCAATCGATAGAGCTCGACGAACTGAGCACATGTCCGTGTGTGTGTATGTGTGTGTGTATGTGTGTGTGTATGTGTGTGTGTATGTGTGTGTGTGTGTGTGTTACAAAAAATGTCACTCAATTATCTCAGCCGTTTGTCAACCGATTTAAACACTTTTAGCTCTTAAAGAAAGCTACAACATTCCCATAGAACGCTATTGAATTTCATTGCGATCGGACATTTCGTTACAGAGTTATGATTCAAACAGTATCGTGAAGTACTAGAAAAAGCATATTCTAATATTTTCAACTGTCTGCATTTTGATCGATATCTCAGCCATTTTTGAACCGATTTAAGTTCTTTTATCGGCTAATGAAAGCTCTGACATTCAATCATAAGCCTTCAAATTTTCATTGAAATCGGATTACTAGTTTCAGAGATATCATTGGAAGAATTTTCTAAAGTACTGGAAAAAAAAAATTTCTCTGAAATATTCATTTTTTTACATTTTGATCAATTTCTCAGCTATTTTTAATCCAATTTCAGCTCTTTTTTCGTCGATTGAAAGCTCGGATATCATTCACAATCATATTGCAATCGAATTATAAATTACAGAGATAAAAATCATTATTTTCAAAAATCTCTAAAATTCCTCTTTTTACCCTTCTTACAACCATAAGAAGGGTATAAAGATCGCTTGAAAAACCGACTTTTGATCCGAGGCCCGGAGGGCCAAGTCTCATATACCAATCGATAGAGCTCGACGAACTGAGCACATGTCCGTGTGTGTGTATGTGTGTGTGTATGTGTGTGTGTGTGTTACAAAAAATGTCACTCAATTATCTCAGCCGTTTGTCAACCGATTTAAACACGTTTAGCTCTTAAAGAAAGCTACAACATTCCCATAGAACGCTATTGAATTTCATTGCGATCGGACATTTCGTTACAGAGTTATGATTCAAACAGTATCGTGAAGTACTAGAAAAAGCATATTCTAATATTTTCAACTGTCTGCATTTTGATCGATATCTCAGCCATTTTTGAACCGATTTAAGTTCTTTTATCGGCTAATGAAAGCTCTGACATTCAATCATAAGCCTTCAAATTTTCATTGAAATCGGATTACTAGTTTCAGAGATATCATTGGAAGAATTTTCTAAAGTACTGGAAAAAAAAATTCTCTGAAATATTCATTTTTTTACATTTTGATCAATTTCTCAGCTATTTTTAATCCAATTTCAGCTCTTTTTTCGTCGATTGAAAGCTCGGATATCATTCACAACCATATTGCAATCGAATTATAAATTACAGAGATAAAAATCATTATTTTCAAAAATCTCTAAAATTCCCCTTTTTACCCTTCTTACAACCATAAGAAGGGTATAAAGATCGCTTGAAAAACCGACTTTTGATCCGAGGCCCGGAGGGCCAAGTCTCATATACCAATCGATAGAGCTCGACGAACTGAGCACATGTCCGTGTTTTTTTTTTTTTTTTTTTTTTTTTCATGCATCTCTAGGAGTTAAAAAAAAAAAAAAATCTTCTCAAGACTGGCCTGTATTTGTTCATGCTCATGCCACAGTGTATGGTTTGGCACTGTGTGGGATTCGCAATGGGGCGCCTACCCACTAAAAAACAGTCTCCTAGGTACACCGTCACCGTAAAGAATTCTTCTCCGGCACCACCTTTCGGTATTACTTCGAAGAAGAGGCGACACATGCTACGCGCACCCTTCATTAAGCCTTTCGGCTCCATCATTAATTTGTTAGTTCCTAATCCATGCCATGCTGAGCCCTTCGGCTCCCATTAATAATTTGTTAGTATTCCTAGTTTGTGATCTAAACATGCCATATTCAGCCATTCGGCTCACGATACCATGGGTGCCAGAAACTCCCTGACGAAGGAAGTTCTCTCGGTGCTGGACGCATGCCATTTAGCACTCCAGGTTCTCGCGCACTATTCGGATAGTCCCCGGCGGTGAATCTACCCTACCCCGACGAAGACTTCCACGGAGGTGGAAGTTCTTCCGGTACCGATGCTGCCCGGATAGGTGCCAAGGTCGATCCTGCGATTCCGGTTGGTGGATGACTTCCGGTTCACAGGTGCCCTGACGACCAATTTGGCAAGACAATTTACACCGTCTTCAGCTCAAGGCTGCACAGACTGAACAATCACAAACATTAGGCAACGGACAACACGAAACACCCAGTAGCCCAATGATGAATTTTTCGTTTGACGAAAAGTTTCCACCGACTGGAGTGGGAATCGAACCCACACTTCATGGCACAATATGCCTAAACGACTGACGCCGCTAACCGCACGGCCACGAAGCCTACAATTTCCGGGGCTTTTCCACGATCTACTCGGTCTTGTCCCCGACGGTGGATCAAGCTTACCTACCGGTTGGGTGCCGAGGTCGGTTCAGCGATTCCGGTTGGAGACTGACTTCCGGTTCACCGGCTTGTTCCTCCCTCCACTTCCGCTGAAGCAATGACATTATTTTCGTCACCGCCATGTTCACCGCGTTCCACATCACCTCATCGCTACACATTCTATCCACTACGTTGTCTACGGTTACGTCAGCACCGCAGACCGCTGTCATCTCACTACGTTCCGCAGCAAAACGTGGACACTCGAAAATGACGTGTTCCGGCGACTCCTCTACGACTGGGCACTCAGCGCAGAGCGGCGACTCTGCGTGGCCGAACCTGTGCAGATATTTCTTGAAGCAGCCGTGACCTGACAAGAACTGCCTCAAGTGGAAGTTGACTTCTCCATGGGATCTGCTCACCCATTTCGCCAGATTTGGAATAAGGCGATAAGTCCACCTTCCCTTCTCAGCAGTATCCCACTCGCGTTGCCATTTCACCATCGTGTCGGCTCGGGCAATCTTCCGGGCTCCTCTAGTACTACTAGCTTCGTAGCACTCCTTATCCTCTTCCAAAACGTAGCCGATAGGGACCATTCCGGCAATCACGCATACTGCCTCCGAAGATATGGTTCGGTAGGCACTCGCTACCCGCATGGCCATCAGCCTATACGTGCTGCTAAGCTTGACTCGGTTCCTCTTCGTCTTCATTGCGGTTCCCCACGCCGGGCTAGCGTACCTCAGGATCGACGTAGCCACGCTAGACAATAGCCTCCGCTTACTGCTGCAAATCGCCGAGTTATTCGGCATGATCCTGGACAGCGCCGTGACTGCCCTCGCTGCTTTCTCGCACGCGTAATCGACATGGCAGTTGAAGTTCAGCCGATCGTCGATCATTACGCCGAGGTGTTTTAGCTCCCGCTTTGAGGCTATGGTGTGTTCTCCCACTGTAATCTCAGCCTTCTGCACCACTTTTCGGTTGCTGATAAGCAACAGCTCCGTTTTTTGGTGGGCTATCACCAGTTTCTTCTCGTACATCCAGTTTTCGACTGCGTCCACTGCTTCTGTAGCGAGAACCTCCACCCTTTCCAGTGAGTCACCAATGACCACAAGCGTGATGTCGTCTGCAAATCCAACGATTTTGACGCCTGTTGGCAGCCTAAGCGTCAGCACTCCGTCGTACATAGCATTCCACAACGTTGGACCCAGGATAGAGCCCTGTGGAACTCCCGCATTTACCGACCTCGACTTCTGTCCTTCGCTAGTGCTGTAGCTCAAGACCCGGTTTTCGAAGTAGCTTCCTAGTATCTTGCACAGATAATCCGGAACCTTCATTTTATGTAACGCCACAGCAATGGCTTCCCAGCTTGCACTGTTAAAGGCGTTTCTCACATCTATCGTCACGACAGCAGAGTAACGGTTACCTCTTCGTTTTTTTGTTCTTGCTTTGTCGGCAGTGTCAATCACTGTTTTGATGGCATCTACCGTTGACCTTCCTTTCCGGAATCCAAACTGCCACTCCGACAGTCCACGCTCTCCCTCAGTGAACGCCATCAGTCTATTGAGGATGATCCTCTCCAACAGCTTTCCGAGTGTGTCGAGCAAACATATCGGCCGAAAGGAGCCTGGATCACCGGGGGGCTTACCCGGTTTCGGTAACAGAACCAGTTTTTGCCTTTTCCACTGTGCTGGGAAATGTCCCTCATCTAAGCAGATCTGGAGTGATGTCCGGAACATATCTGGGTTGGGAGCACATGTCCGTGTGTGTGTATGTGTGTGTGTATGTGTGTGTGTATGTGTGTGTGTATGTGTGTGTGTGTTACAAAAAATGTCACTCAATTATCTCAGCCGTTTGTCAACCGATTTAAACACTTTTAGCTCTTAAAGAAAGCTACAACATTCCCATAGAACGCTATTGAATTTCATTGCGATCGGACATTTCGTTACAGAGTTATGATTCAAACAGTATCGTGAAGTACTAGAAAAAGCATATTCTAATATTTTCAACTGTCTGCATTTTGATCGATATCTCAGCCATTTTTGAACCGATTTAAGTTCTTTTATCGGCTAATGAAAGCTCTGACATTCAATCATAAGCCTTCAAATTTTCATTGAAATCGGATTACTAGTTTCAGAGATATCATTGGAAGAATTTTCTAAAGTACTGGAAAAAAAAAAAAAATTCTCTGAAATATTCATTTTTTTACATTTTGATCAATTTCTCAGCTATTTTTAATCCAATTTCAGCTCTTTTTTCGTCGATTGAAAGCTCGGATATCATTCACAATCATATTGCAATCGAATTATAAATTACAGAGATAAAAATCATTATTTTCAAAAATCTCTAAAATTCCTCTTTTTACCCTTCTTACAACCATAAGAAGGGTATAAAGATCGCTTGAAAAACCGACTTTTGATCCGAGGCCCGGAGGGCCAAGTCTCATATACCAATCGATAGAGCTCGACGAACTGAGCACATGTCCGTGTGTGTGTATGTGTGTGTGTATGTGTGTGTGTATGTGTGTGTGTGTGTTACAAAAAATGTCACTCAATTATCTCAGCCGTTTGTCAACCGATTTAAACACGTTTAGCTCTTAAAGAAAGCTACAACATTCCCATAGAACGCTATTGAATTTCATTGCGATCGGACATTTCGTTACAGAGTTATGATTCAAACAGTATCGTGAAGTACTAGAAAAAGCATATTCTAATATTTTCAACTGTCTGCATTTTGATCGATATCTCAGCCATTTTTGAACCGATTTAAGTTCTTTTATCGGCTAATGAAAGCTCTGACATTCAATCATAAGCCTTCAAATTTTCATTGAAATCGGATTACTAGTTTCAGAGATATCATTGGAAGAATTTTCTAAAGTACTGGAAAAAAAAATTCTCTGAAATATTCATTTTTTTACATTTTGATCAATTTCTCAGCTATTTTTAATCCAATTTCAGCTCTTTTTTCGTCGATTGAAAGCTCGGATATCATTCACAATCATATTGCAATCGAATTATAAATTACAAAGATAAAAATCATTATTTTCAAAAATCTCTAAAATTCCTCTTTTTACCCTTCTTACAACCATAAGAAGGGTATAAAGATCGCTTGAAAAACCGACTTTTGATCCGAGGCCCGGAGGGCCAAGTCTCATATACCAATCGATAGAGCTCGACGAACTGAGCACATGTCCGTGTGTGTGTATGTGTGTGTGTATGTGTGTGTGTATGTGTGTGTGTATGTGTGTGTGTATGTGTGTGTGTGTTACAAAAAATGTCACTCAATTATCTCAGCCGTTTGTCAACCGATTTAAACTCTTTTAGCTCTTAAAGAAAGCTACAACATTCCCATAGAACGCTATTGAATTTCATTGCGATCGGACATTTCGTTACAGAGTTATGATTCAAACAGTATCGTGAAGTACTAGAAAAAGCATATTCTAATATTTTCAACTGTCTGCATTTTGATCGATATCTCAGCCATTTTTGAACCGATTTAAGTTCTTTTATCGGCTAATGAAAGCTCTGACATTCAATCATAAGCCTTCAAATTTTCATTGAAATCGGATTACTAGTTTCAGAGATATCATTGGAAGAATTTTCCAAAGTACTGGAAAAAAATTTCTCTGAAATATTCATTTTTTTACATTTTGATCAATTTCTCAGCTATTTTTAATCCAATTTCAGCTCTTTTTTCGTCGATTGAAAGCTCGGATATCATTCACAACCATATTGCAATCGAATTATAAATTACAGAGATAAAAATCATTATTTTCAAAAATCTCTAAAATTCCCCTTTTTACCCTTCTTACAACCATAAGAAGGGTATAAAGATCGCTTGAAAAACCGACTTTTGATCCGAGGCCCGGAGGGCCAAGTCTCATATACCAATCGATAGAGCTCGACGAACTGAGCACATGTCCGTGTGTGTGTATGTGTGTGTGTATGTGTGTGTGTATGTGTGTGTGTGTGTTACAAAAAATGTCACTCAATTATCTCAGCCGTTTGTCAACCGATTTAAACACGTTTAGCTCTTAAAGAAAGCTACAACATTCCCATAGAACGCTATTGAATTTCATTGCGATCGGACATTTCGTTACAGAGTTATGATTCAAACAGTATCGTGAAGTACTAGAAAAAGCATATTCTAATATTTTCAACTGTCTGCATTTTGATCGATATCTCAGCCATTTTTGAACCGATTTAAGGCTAATGAAAGCTCTGACATTCAATCATAAGCCTTCAAATTTTCATTGAAATCGGATTACTAGTTTCAGAGATATCATTGGAAGAATTTTCCAAAGTACTGGAAAAAAAATTTCTCTGAAATATTCATTTTTTTACATTTTGATCAATTTCTCAGCTATTTTTAATCCAATTTCAGCTCTTTTTTCGTCGATTGAAAGCTCGGATATCATTCACAACCATATTGCAATCGAATTATAAATTACAGAGATAAAAATCATTATTTTCAAAAATCTCTAAAATTCCCCTTTTTTTAATTTAAACTTGCTCATAAATCTTTAAAAAATCGCTGGCAAAATCATTTTAGGACATCAATTTTTTATTTTTCGATATTATTTTACAGGATGGCAACATGGGTTTATAGACCCTCTTAAACTATGATAATAAGCGTATGAAAACTAATAAAGTTCAATATCCGCCTTTTGACGTGCAGTTTCCTGGACTTTTTCGCAAACCATTAAACTATTAGGGCAGATAGAACATAGTCACAACATCCTAAAGTTTAGTTATACACCGGGGATTCGCTGGTTGGAACACGACTGCCTTCCATCTAGCGAATCCGACCCGTTAGTAGGAAAGACTGACAGCTGGTGAAAATGCTCCACACGAACGCATCTGGACAGCAAATCGCCACAAAACGCACATATACATACGCATTTGTTCTATATATGGAGACTTCAAAGCGACGATACTCAGACGTCAAAGTCAGTTTGACATTTTCTGTTGACATTTGAGTGCTTTTAGTTGGAATATTTTCCAACCAGCGAACATCCAACCGTCGAATCATTCCATGTAGCGGAACCCCAACGAGCGAATCCCCACTGTACTGGTACAAGGTTCCAAATGAATGATGAATAATAATTATCTCATACCTGTATGGAAATGTAAGAAGGGTTCAGTCTCACCATCGGTGGATTAAGTCAGGTTTTTGACTCTGAAATCAATGTGAGGTGTCCATGAAAGTTTGGAATCTAGAATAGCTCCGATATACTTTACTTGATCAGTCACATTAATCTCAGTGCCAAAAAGACGTAAAGGTCGAATTCCATCGCGGTTTCGTCTTTCCGTAAAAAGAATAATAGATGTTTTATTCGGATTAACCGAAAGGCCATATTGGCGACACCAACTCTCAACTACCTGAAGAGCACACAAAAAAAAAATAACACCTGTAATTTTTTGATATAATATACAATTTTATTTTGTCTTTTGAATGCCGTCAAAAGATATTTTTTATGTTTGCCCCAATCAGAGATAATCACAATCAAAGTAGGCATGTTTTTTAGAGAAAATCAACAATAACTCCCAAACGAAAGAAGATAGCGAGTTTTTTCACTCACTAAGTAACGCATTTTTTAAAGCTCTAAAAGTGATTCATAAACTACTTTGATGAGAAATTTGAATTGTAAACTCTAGAGCCAGAAAACCAGTTTTGTTCGGACCACCCTATGTCACCGTAGGGAAATAGCTCTAAATCGGTCAATTTAAGAGATACAAAAAAACTGTTTTCGGCAAAGTTGCTTGAAATTGAATGGTCTACAACTTTGCTAAAGCATGTATAATATAATTTCTACAAATAATAAAGTTAGTTACACAATTTCTATGAAAACATGGTTCACCCTAATTTGCAATAACATAAAACAAAGGACCTTACTAATAAAAACAACTTTGTAGAAGACTGTTTTTGTCTAATGTTTCATTCTAAAACTCAAAAATGCATCTTTCCGCGTAAAACTGATTCCTGGACCACAGTGCAATGGGTTCATGGGAGCAAATGATTTTTTGAAAAGGAATCTAAACGTAGTGAAAATGCAAATTATGATAAAAAAACAGCATTAATGAACTCACATTACCTTTCCAGCGCCTAATTTTAACGAAAAAAGAGCGAAAAATCAAAAATCGAGTATCGCTGAAAACCCCTCTCTACCATGAAATTAGCATTTTCCGCGAACGTTTTCGAACGGGTGATTGAAAAATCTTAGTAATTGAGTACAAAACATGAATATAATGCCTTACCGAAGCGTTTCAACTTGGTGACCGAAACTTATTTCAGAAACCTGGTTATTCAAAACACTCTGTTATTCCTAACCAGTTGTAGTAAGGAGCTGTAAGTTCTTTTTACGCTTTGTGTTTATGGAACCACATGCCCTCATTTCGCTTACGCGATTCTCCCTCTTCAAGCTACTCCACCCATTATTTTTCCCATCTGGTACAAAACTACCAATTAGCTGGGAACTTGCCTCTGGAGCCGGCTTTCAGAAACATTTTTCCGATAATTTAAAGTATCACTGAAGTAATTCTCGAAAGTATTATAGAAGCTTCTTATGAAGAAATCCTTATGAAATTTACTTACTTCTGTGAAATCTCCTAGAGATATTTTTATAAGATATTATAGACAAATCTTTGGAATTATTTTTACATATTTTTGGGACATCAGAGACATCAGGAAACTCCTGAAGGAATTCATAATCTCTGGACGAATCTTTGCATGAATCCCTAGGTCACCTGGTAAAAATACTGCAAGTATTACTAGACTATTAAATAAATATAAATGTTATCCAAATTCATTTGGTGTATTTCAATAAGAATAGCCAGATAAATTAAATAGTAGGAATCTGTATAATTTCGTGAAAAAAACCGGTGAAAAATTTCTAGGTATAACACTTAACGAAATGTCTTAAGTATATCTTAGAACAAAAAAACACATTAGATTTTTTTTTGGGAAAGAAAGCTCTCAGTTGCTCATTGAACACTAAGCTGAGAAGCAGGCTTTGCCCCAGTGAGGACGTATGCCAAGAAAAAAAAAGAAGAAGAAGAAGAATTGTGATAACGATTGTGCTACTTTTCCCCGAATGTCGGTTCCCCGAACGCCAGTTCCCCGAATGCCCCGTTTCCCCGAATGCCATTCCCCGAAAAATGTAGCAGTTTAAATAGGGTAAATGATGGCTTCGGCACCCTGAGGGTATTTTCGGCAGCACTAACTTATCGTCCTTGTTTCAATTTATCTACGGAACAAGAGTTAACTTCACTGTACTCAACATATTCCTCGAACTATAATCTTTCATGTAAATCACATCTTTCACAAAAATATTTTATAACATGGGTTTTATCGTTAAATGAAATAAATGCTTACGAAATTATCGTCATTCGTGAGCTGCCGAATAAAACAACACAAGAACCGCTTACAAAAACTCACCACTTTAAAAAGTCCAATTCTTCGCTCCAATGCCGATTTTCTCACAACAGCTACGCACCGATCACTTATGGACTATTGAACTTTTGATTTGTATATAAAGCACTCGAAAATATTTAATTTTTATGCTTTAAATCACAAATTAAAATTAATGCACTTTGATTTCCTCGGCAATCACCTTTTATTACGGGAACAGGTTGCCAGAAAACCACATTCAATTGCGGTGTATTTTTTATTCACGATTTAAATTCACAGAATAAAAAAGAAAATGACTAATTAATTTATTGTAATTAGGCAACAAAGCATGCATTGGTAACAATTGAGCCTTTTAATACATTCTTATTTGAAGATTGTAGTGCATAATCTACAATATTCTGAGAAACAAAGGTAGAAAGGTAAGCGATCAAAAGAAGGAGGTATTTAGTCATTCTCGACCATGTTGCCAAAAATGCTGAGGACGGAAAAACTCGTAAGAACCGCCAACCAAATAAAGAAGGGGGTGTATATCAGATGACCAGTACATTCACCCCCATGAAATGTATACAGTTATGTCAAATATGAGTGCCAAAAACTTTTCGGGGAAGTGGGCTATTCGGGGAAGCGGGATATTCGGGGAACTGGCATTCAGGGAACTGGCGTTCGGGGAAACGACATTCGGGGAAAAGTAGCACAACCATCGTTTTGGCGTGAAATTAGTGAATAAAGTTTTGAGGCCCTTCGAACTGCCATCCGATGAAGAACATGGCTACCACCTTTATGTCACTCTCATTCGAACTGCGCAAATGGTTATTCTTTGCTAATCGAATCACCACATAATCCACACTCCATTGAAACGGCTAGACATAATTCCCAACGATTCTTTCGTTTGTCGTTGCTGCAATTTTCTAATCAACCATTCTATTCTTCTCTTTGCAGATTGACCGATCCATCGGGCAGCGTCCACGACGGTCTGGGCAATTACTCAATTGGTGTGAAGTGCAGCTGGCTGATCGATGCACGTGACCACAACAGCATAGCGGACAAACTGTCCCCGGCGGGAAGCGGAAAGCCGTCGGTCATCCGGCTGCACCTGGAGGAGTTTGCGACCGAGTGCGGCTGGGATCACCTGTACGTGTACGATGGCGACAGTGTGGAGTCGCCGCTGTTGGCCGTTTTCAGCGGGCTGATGTACCGGAAGAATTTCAGCATCCGGCGAATTCCGGAGGTTTTCGCGCATAGTGGTTCGGCATTGCTGCACTTCTTCAGCGACGATGCATACAATATGTCCGGGTTCAACATCAGCTACGAGGTGAACGCCTGTCCCACGGTGGACACTTCGCTCAACTGCTCAGGGCATGGGGTTTGCGTTTACGGGGAATGTACCTGCGATATCGGTTGGAGGGGACCAGCTTGCAATGTGGCCATATGCCCGAACAATTGTTCGGCTCATTTGGGGAGGGGGGCATGCAATGTGATCCAACGGCGATGCATTTGTGCGAAGGGATTCGATGGCAACGATTGTTCCCAGGTGCGAGCGCACGGCGTGTGGACAACGATTACTTCGGAGGAAACGGCTGGTTTTGCTCCGCCAGGAAGTGCTTCCCATGGGGCGGCGGTATTTCGGGATACGTTTTACATAATAGCCGGGGAGACGTATGGAAAAGCCAAGTCCTTGATGTACATGTATGACTTCAATGGGAAGGTTTGGGAGACGGCTCACACGGATTCCAAGGCTACACCGGAACTGCGGTACGGAGCATCGACTGTTATGTATGGGGATAAGATCTTCATGTACGGTGGCGTGGTGGAAGGGAAAGGGGTGTGTGGGGAACTGTGGGCATTCGATGTGAGTGCGAAGAATTGGGAGAACATTACGGTGAAGGCAGAGCAATGCAATGAGACGTATGCCATGTGTGGACCGCTGAAATCTGCTGGACACACGGCGACGTTGATATCGAACTTTGAGGGAGGCAAGAAAGGACATTCCCAGAGGATGGTGGTCATATTTGGACATTCGCCACAGTTTGGGTATTTGAACACGGTGCAGGAGTACAACTTTGGGACTCGTGAGTGGAAAATTGTCAGAACCAGAGGCTACCCAGTGAAGGGAGGGTACGGCCATTCCGCGGCGTATGATCCACTGAAGGAACGCATCTACGTGTACGGGGGAATCATCTCCGAGAGCGATAGCACTCAGCTGTTGAGCAATAAATTGTACAGTTACGAGCCTCATGGTCGCGTCTGGACTCTGGAAGCAGCCGCCCCGACAGCGAGATTCCTGCATACTGCCAATTTCATAAGTCCAGGCTTGATGATGGTATTCGGTGGTAATACCCACAACGACACATCGCACAGTTTTGGCGCCAAATGCTACAGCAAGGATCTCATGGTATATGACGTGCTGTGCAATTCGTGGCATGTGCAACAAATGCCACAAGATCTGCGGGCAGATTTGGCACGGTTCGGACATTCTGCGATAAGCTTCGAGGAATCTCTCTACATCTACGGTGGATTCGATGGTCAGATGATAAACGATATGCTCAAATTTACGCCGGGAAATTGCAGGGCATTGAACCGGTCGGACCAGTGCTTGAATACTCGACCAGGATACAAGTGTATCTGGGACATTCAGAAGAGCAAGTGCGTCCCGATTTTGGACGTAGACAGAGGAGTTCTCTTCAGTCGCGATCAAATCAACTACGACATCTGCCCTCAGGAGAGCCGATTGGTGATGACGCGCCAAGCCATTCAAGATTACGAACACTGCAGTCAGCTGTTCAGTTGCCAAAGCTGCGTATCCACGGCGTATGGGTGCATGTTCTGCGGAATCGGTAACGGAAAGGGTTATTGCGCCAAAGAGAAGTGCCCAGATGTTTCGTACACCTATCGGGCGGATTTCTATCCAACGCAGGAACTGAAAGACTGCCCAGAGAATGACGAACAGATTTGTACTCAGCTTCATGGATGCCATGCCTGTACGGCCTACACGTTCTGCCACTGGGATTACGAACGTAGCAAGTGCTTCTACGTCGGAAACAAAACCAGTGACATCATGAACGAAGCTTTACCGTGTCCACCGGCGTGTTCGGTGCTGACGACTTGCGGCAATTGCACCCTGGAGGAGTGCATTTGGTGCCAAAATGAGCAAAGATGTGTCGACAAGAATGCCTACACAGCTAGCTTCCCCTATGGTCAGTGCCGCGAATGGACCACCGGCTCGAACAAATGCCGTGCAGCAAGTTCGGGCAAGAGCCAATGTGGTTTCTACAAGACATGTGCTCAGTGCCGTGATGATCCTGCCTGTGGTTGGTGCGATGATGGCTCGATGACTGGTTTGGGGAAATGTCTTCCCGGAGGTGACTCAGGAGCCCACGAGGAAATGGAATGTCCGGCAGCTCGGTGGCACTTCACTCACTGCCCCAGTTGCCAATGTAATGGCCATAGCACTTGCCCAGATTCGAAGACCTGCAAACAACCTTGCAAGGATCCGATGATGGGATCGAACTGCGAAAAGTGCAAACCCGGCTACTGGGGTAATCCGGTCAATGGCGGAACTTGCCAGAAATGCGAATGCAATGGCCAAGCTCAGTACTGCCACAGCGAGACGGGCAAATGCTTCTGCAGCACCAAAGGCCTTGCGGGGGATCATTGCGAAAAGTGCGATGCCACCAATCACTACCACGGTGACCCCAGCCGCGGGTCCTGTTACTATGATCTCACCATCGATTATCAGTTCACCTTCAACCTCTCCAAGAAGGAGGACCGCCATTTTACTCAAATCAACTTCCGCAACTCGCCCATCAAGTCGGACATTGATGCCGACTTCAGCATCACCTGCTCAATGACTGCTCGAATGAACATCACAATCCGAACGGCCGGTGGACCGGAAAAGCTGCTCTTCGCTGCCGTCAACTGTTCCACCTTCCGGTATCGGTTCTCGAAGGCCGAACATCACTTCGGTATAGAGGAAAATGTAACACTAACTACGTTTTACGTGTACGTTTATGACTTCCAACCTCCGCTTTGGATACAGATTGCCTTTTCGCAGTATCCGAAGCTTAATTTGCAACAGTTCTTCATCACCTTTTCCACGTGAGTTATTTGTCGAAAGTCTTCGACGCAACTGTGACCAATAACTAATGTTTCTCATTCTTGTAGATGCTTCCTGCTCCTCCTGCTGATGGCTGCCATACTGTGGAAGATTAAGCAACGCTACGACATGTTCCGTCGGAGGCAGCGACTCTTTGTCGAAATGGAACAAATGGCCTCCAGGCCATTCTCTCAGGTACGCTTTTCGGCTCAGATACACTGCGACCTCTTCTTACGACCGTAAATGTACGATCCCACAAAAATGTAGGGGTACCGGAGGCAGTATGGACACCCGGGGCAGAATGGACACCCCCTGTATCTTTGCATAGGCGAATACTTTTACACTTTCAATGCAAACAATATATCAGTTGCCTATCGGAAGAGTAAACTATCCACTAAAATTTAAGAAAAAATGTTCAAAACATTGATTTTAAATCGAAAAATTGAGCATGATTTTATTTGGTTCGAAAATTATAACATTCACACCTCACTAAATAAGGTTTCAGAGGCAAATGACTGCCAGTTGACCGATAATGTAGCTCTTGATTGAATCTTCAATTATTTATGCTATATTCAAAAATATAGTAGATTTTTTTCTGATACTTTAAGACATTGAAAAACTTATATGGAAATTTCTTATACTGTTGGGGCAATACGGACACTGGGTGCAAAGTAGAGCTGGCACTTCAAAGAGGAAGAAATATTACTTCAAACACAAAATTATCCAAAAATTTTTAGCATTCAATGCAATAACTATGAAGTGGAACCACAAATCGGTTGAAAATCGTCAATTCTTGATTAAAACTAACCTGGAGGCAGTATTGAAAGCATCTCTACGAAAAAATGTCGTAAATTGATTTTAATCATGTTTTCAGTGGCACAGTGACCTGTCACTATGGTTTCCTGAATATGTACTTCATTTTTCGAGGTTTTAAGAACGATCGCAGGACAATTTTCCTATAAACATTGAGGTGTCCATACTGCCCCATGGGGGTGTCGACTTTGCCCCGCTAGCTTGATGGCGACTACCAAATATGAGCTTTTTTTGAACCTTTTTTTGAAAACAAAATATTTTTTCCTGATTATGTAACCATGTTTAACAAATGCTCAAGAACTTTAAAAAGCAAACTGCACATAAAAAACAGTACAATATTCATGTTTTTACAGTCAAAATAGGCAAATTCCTTAGGGTGTCCATACTGCCCCGTGTCCCCCTATTTTGAACAATTGCAATGACTAGATGTCAAAAGACCGATTCAAAATATTCAGCAAAGTTGAAGCACAAAATCGTCCCCTTGATGCTACAACTAGATACATAAATCGAAAATCCAAAAATCGAACTATTCAAAATTGAAAATTTGACCGTTTCACTAGGTGATGGTTAATACCAGAGAATATGGTTGAAAAGTAATTGATGATTTGTTTAAGGTACCGTGGGGCAAGTGGGTAATGGAAATGGCATAGTTGAGATTCTTCAAATTCTAGAAACTTTAAATTGAAATAAATAAGGTCGTGTATATTTTTCAGCTTGACTCCCACCAAATATAAGCAGCATGCTGAAATTGATTTTTATGAAAAATTAAAGAAAAAAATACAGAAAATGTTTTTGAAAAATGTCTTTTTACTTTTCACTTGCCGCAAAAGTGGGGCAAGTGAAAAGTTTACCGTTTTGAACAATAAATTCAAAAACAAACAGTTATATTCACCCTGGCCACGATCACAGGGTTTGACGGTGCTAAAGTAGAAGGTGCACCATAATAATACCCGTCTGTGAAACATATCACCTTCCCAATACTTTGGCACACCTCCAACGGTTCATGATTTATCATGAAACGGCTGCATTCAGGCGGAGGATCTGTTAATATGTTTCGGCATATTATCAGGTCCTCTTCGAACGGAGGGACCGCCAGGGCTCATTAGTTACTTATAAACCAGTGCTGGTTGTTTGATGTTTCAATTCGTTTGCACGAGCTGTAGCATCCTTTGTACTAATCAGCAATGGTGGTTAAGTTTCGAAGCCAACGTGTGATCAATCATTTTATAATGCAACATAAGAATGGGTGGTTGGTGAAACTGTGCGTTACACTCGTCGTTATTAAATTTAGTGATTGTGAAGGTGCTAATAGTGATTTTATAATTAAATCTATAGTGATGAAAATTTGAAAATTAAGGTGGAAGTGATTCTGATAGTTTTGTTAAAAATATAATAATAATGATGTGAACTCTACTAATTTAATAATGGCCATAATACATTGTGCAATCATTTTTCTGAATATAAACATAATTGCCTAGTTCTTCAAACGTGCATGATAAAAGTGTTAATGTAATGACAGCGAGTGCAGAAGAATGGATCGAAGTATTTTTTTTTAATGTAACTTTCTTGATCATAGTGCTAAATCGTAGTTTGATTAGTAATGACTCTACAGCATCAAAAATAATGATACATTTAAATTGAATATCTTTAAATTACTTAGTAATGCTAACAGATTTATATGAAAATGGTGTGATGGGGAAAAGTGGTATAATAGAAAGTATATCTGAAGTGTATTACGAAAGTTGATGAGTGATAATCGGTAATATACGTGATAGTGTCGAAAATAAAAGTGACGATAGTGAGTGATGAAATGAAGTGGGGAATGAGGACCTTTTAATAAAACTATTTCGTTCTTCACTTTAACCACTCTAGTAGCATTTCAGGCCTTATCATAGTTTGATAGTAGTTATATTCACGATTTCTATTATCTTTAACATTTGTTAAGACTTCCCAATGAACAATAACATAAGTAACATGTAAACAAAGAAAATGTTATTCTTTTCACTTTAATTTTCTTCTCTTCAGTTATGTTAGTTGAAATGATTCGACAACATTATAACTGCAACATTTACAATGTTAGTTCTTACATTATAGGATAGCAATTGCATTTCTGCTCTGTGGAATTCCCACCGCTCGTTATTTGTTTTTGAGAAAGTCGGATATAACGTCGGATAACTCTTCGGGAGAAATCAAACGAAATCCTTCAATAACGTATATAGAATCTTTTTTATGTGGAAAGACCTACACCCCATTTTTATGTTTTGAACTAGCTTTACATAGACATTCCACGAGATTTCCGTGTGTTCTCTAATATTGCAACATTTCAGTCAACGTCTTCCTGCCCGAAGTAGACATATTATTATTGTAATGTTTGGCAACATCTTTTAGAGAAGTTCCATGATTTCTAATAGCTTTTAACGCTTGAGTATAGTGTTTCTTGAATTATCAGCACGTTATGTTTTTCTATTATAATTGCGAACCATGTTTACTTATGGCTACCTAAAGAGAAAACACAAATTCAATCTCTAATGATACACTTTTCACTTCACACACTCAGGTGGGGCTGATAAGAAAATCGACGGTGTTTGAATTTAGTTATTTTTAGGTCTACGTGAAATTAATTCTAAAACTTTTTTTATTGCAGTTTGAAACTGTCACAGAGGACAACTAAGAAGTGATACAGGAAATTATTTTCCGCAACTTTTTTCCACTGACAATATTAAAATAAGATTGTACGCCGCCAATTTGTTACGGAGTAACAGTTGACAGGTTAACAATTTTTCGCTCTATTATGCAATAATGGCTGAAAAATCTCAGAAATCTCTTACCTATCGTAATGTTCTCAATGGCCTCAAAGGTTTACGCATGAGTTTAAAACGTTAATTCACATATTCAGTAAAATATATCAATTGTTTTCACTTACCCCATTTACCCACTTGCCCCGCGGTACCTTACTTTGAATCACACGCTTATGATCTGTTAATTTCTGGCAGATCTAATCAAGATTTATGTTTCGACAAATTGAACCCTAAAAATCAATATTTCGAGTCTCTTTTGCTTTTTCGGTAGATTTGTCCTTTAATCCGCGGTGTGCTGCGAGGTGCTCTGCCCACATAAATTCCTTGAAAAAACCTAAGGACTGCGACCTAATATGGTCAATTGGATTTATTCAGAAAAAGTTTTACCAAAAATTACTTATGGTTCAAGACAAATGAGGTAACCACTCAGAAGAAGCTGGCTAAGTTTCAAATGCTTACTTGTATATCAATGAGGATCAATGGAAAGTATACCATCGGTTGCCTTGGATGTCCTTCTTATTCCTGTTTGCATTCGAGATGCAAATCTTGACTAAACGTCCTCCAAATGCGTGAACACAAAATAATCAAAGGACACCTAGCAACAAATACATAAATCACCGCCGTCCTAGCAAGAAAATTTATCTTTGACACCGCATTTCTTGTGAAAAACCTTACCGAGTTTTGGTGTTCCCGCATTTAATAATTGCATTTCAAACGCGCACAGCAATAATATACTGCCTTCGCATCAATTCATTGTACAGCAACCTGCAAAAAATGCCTATAATAAGCTATAATAAAATACTTGGAGTTATTTACTAGATGGTGATTTGATTGGTCACATGAAGATCATCAAGGAATTCAATTTGACCAACGCGTGCTTTCAGAGGAAAAAAACAACTTCTATTGAAACGATGCTTTTGTTTACAGTTCAATTAGCATGAATTATCAAGAAATTTAAAGAAAGGTTTACTTCTCTGTTTTAAAACGAGAGGCGTCTGAGTGGTTATTTTACTCCTACACTCCTCCTAAAATTGTTACTGAGGCACAAGTCCAATCTGTTCTACGAATCGGTTTTGCAATGTTGGTCCCAAGGGTTTCACCAAAAAGTCATCAGGGATTCCACGAGAAATACTGCAAAAGAATTCATCAAAACTTTGTACACGGGATATCAGCAGCAATTCCTTTAGAGATTCCGTTTACAATTTTTTGATACGTTTCCCTCGAATTATCTTCCGGTATTCTTCTAGGGAATCTTAAATAAATTGTTTTATAAATTCCCCCAGTGTTTCCTCCAAACGTTCTTCCTTGTATCACTGAATTCAATGGTGGAAATTCTAGCGAAACTCTGGTGATATTCCCAGTTGCCGCAGCAAAATTCCTTAGTTGGGAATTGCCTACAACTTGATCATTGTTTAACTGTGCGATATTCCCAGTGTTAACACTAGAAGAACTCCTTGTGAAATTCCTCAAAAAACTTCTCTCGTGAAAAATTACAGGTGAAATAATTAGAGAAAATTTTGAATTCATCTTGGCGGAATCCACGAAGGAACCTCTGGTGGAGTTCCCACAGGAATCCTTGAAGGAATTCCTGTTTTCAATCCTAGGAGGAACTTCTGATAGAGACACTGGATGATATACTGGTGGATTGCCAAATTACAGATGAAACTCTTATAAGAAATTTCTGGTAAAATCTCTGGTGGATTTCCTGAAAACCTCCAAGAATCTCTGAAGTTATTCCGCGGGAAATTCCTTGAAAATCCGTGGAGGAGGGATTGATTCCTTAAGGAAATTCGGGAGGAATCCCTTGATTACTTTCGCGAGGAATCCTTTGAGGAATTCCTGAAGCAATCTCTCGAGTAATTCCGGTAATGAAATCCTTACAAGAAATTTCTGATAAAATCCCTGGAAAAATTCCTGATAATTCTCGAGAATCCTTGGAGACATTGCGGGAGGATTGATTCCTTCAGAAGTTTCGGGAGGTATCCCTTGATTAAGTCCGGGAGAAATCCCTTTAGGAATTCCGAGAGGACTTCTTTGAAGATTTCTTGGATGAATCTCTTGAAGAATTCTCTAGAGAAACCCCTGGAAGAAAATTCGGGTATAATCCCTTAATAAAAATCGGGAAGAATTCATAATAAATCGCCAGATGGAACCCAGAATAACCCTAGAACAGTTCCTGATAGAATCCCTGATAGAAACTCTGATGGAATCTCAAGAGGATTTTATAATGAAATCTTAGAAATTTTTCTAATGAAATTCATGAAAGAACTTCTAATGGAAACCCTGCAGAAACTCCCAATGAAATCTATTGAAGAACTCCTGATGAAATCCACAGAGAAACTTCCCTTGGAAGAACTTGTACTGTAATCCCTGGAGTAGTCCCTGGTGGAATCATTAGAGAAACTCTTGTTAAAATTCCTGTCGATATTCCAGGTAGAATCTCTGAAGGAACTCCTAATGAAATCCCTAGAGGAACTCCTGATGAAATCTCAAAAGGGATTTCTGTTGTTTTCCCTGTAGGAATTCCTAACTGAATTCCTATAGGAACTCCTGACTAAATCCATAGAAGAACTCCTGATGGAATCCCTTGGCAACTCCTGTTGAAGGACTCAAAGGAACTCCTGATGGAATCGCTACAGAAACGTTTGATAGAATCCCAGGTGGAATATCTAAATGCTAATAAAATCCCTAAAGAAACTCTTCTTGAAATCCTTAAAAGAACTCCTAATGTAATTCCCAGAAGAGCTCTTGATATTATCCCTAGAAGAACTTCTGATGTAATCCCCGGAGGAGTTCCAGGTGGAATCTCAGAAGAAACTTCTGATATAATCTCTAGAGAAACTCCTGATGGAATCTCTATAAGAACAGCTGTTAAACTTTCTAAAAAAATAAAAATAATCCCTGGAGAAACTTCTGATGGAATCCGGAGGAACTCCTGATGGAACCCTTGTAGGAATTCCTAAAGATATTCTTGCAGGAACTCCAGATGAAATCCTTGGAGGAACTCCTGATGAAATCGTTTGAAGAACTCCTAATGGAGTCGCTATAGGAACTCCTGATGAAATCCCTAAAGGAATTCCTGATAAGATTCCTGATGGAAATCCTGATAGAATGTCTAAAGAAATTCCTTATGATATCCCTAGAAGAACTCCTGATGGAATTCCTCGGGGAATTCCCGATATAATCTCTGGAATAACTCCTGATAGAATCTCTGAAGAAATGCTAAGTGGAATCTCTGAAGAAACTCTTGATGGAATTCCTTGAGGAACTCCTGATGAAATCCTCAGAAGAACTCCAATGGTAGCCCTAAAGATACTCCTGATAGAATCTCTATTGGAATTCCTGATAGTCCCTGGAGGAACTCCTGATGGAACCCATGGAGGAATATAAACATATTGTTGAAGGAACTCCTGATGAAATAATTGAAGGGACTTCTGATAGAATCCCTAGATGAACTCCTCATGAAATTTCTGGAGAAATTTCTGATAAGTTTCCTGATGGAATCTATAGAGTAATTCTTTATGACATTCCTAGGAGAAACATTGATGGAATTCCTCGAGGAACTTCTGATAAAATCTCTGGAGGAATTCCGGGTGAAATCTCAGAAGGAACTCTTGATGGAATCCCTGAAGGGACTCCTAATGAAATCCCCAGAAGAAATCTTATGAAACCCCCAAAGGTGTCTTGATGGAATCCTTAGAGAATATTTCGATTGAACCCCAAGAGGGACCCATGATAAAACCCTAAAGAAACTCCTGAATGAATCTTCGTGGAATTTATTATTGAATCTTTAGAAGTACTCCTGATGGAATATCTGGATGAAATCGTGTTTAATTCTCTAGAATAACTCATGATCCTCAGATGAACTACTGATGGAATCCCTGTAGGAATTCCTGGTGGAATCCTCAAAATAACTTCTGTTCGGAACTTTTGAAGTTCTCCTGATAAAATCCTTGAAAGAAATTTTTATGGAATCCCTAGAGAAACTCCTGATGGAATCACTTAACCCTCTCTTTCCCATGGTAGCTCCAGAGCTCCAATGTTTTTCGACGAACGCGAAACAAATCCATTCAGGTGGATACTTGTAGTACACGACACTGAAGACGGCCTTACAGTTGAGGTCGAAATACGCGTATCTGTCAAAGGATACAAACTCTAGTGGAATTAAATGGTATACCGTGACATGCTCTATTACCGTGAGGTTAAAAAAATTCAAGTTTCAATCGATCAGATAAAAAAACGTATGATTATTTTCAAGTCTTTTTATAGTAGACCGTTTTATATACTTTGCATAAAAATATGATTTGAAACATTTTGAAAATTTTAACCATAGTTACAGTTGATGTAGTTAAACATACCAGTGTTCCAAATACCGTGCATCTGACCCCGACTGCTGAGTCACATTTTGAAACATCTCTCAATTGAACGAACGAAGCGCATCAAAAATAAAACTTATTTATCGAAGAACGTATTGAGGTTTCCATGATTGATTCGGGAAATAAAATATATATTTCACTTCGCCATTTTGGAATTATAACTGAAACACGGTATTTGGAACACATACGTAACCGTGCCCTAATACCGTGTATTGGCACAATGGCACCAGGCGATTACATTCTAACGTTATTTTTGCTTGTTTGTGTGTGCAACTTTAGTTCAAGTTTGTCATAGCTTTTTAAATACTACTTAATGTGCTAACGTTTGTGACAATCATTTAGAAAAATAAATAATATAATATGCTAGACATCCACACACACGGAATTAGAGCAGGTCACGGTAGTACTAAATTCGGATTTTCATCTACTTATAGATATTCCACTAAACAACTCGAAGATGTAATTAATTTTTGAGAAATCTACATCGAAAAGTTGAGAAAAGTGTTTCTCTGACAAACTTAACTGTGATTAAAATATAGGAAATGTTGCTGTTATTATTATATTTTATTAAAGACACTACCGTTTTGTAACGGTATTCGTGTCTGGAGAAAGTGGCTGTGGTTATAAATCTGACAAATGTTTGCATTTTTTAGGCAAATAAATCGTTATTTCAATTTTTCGAAAAAAATGATTGAAAATTGGATCAATACGACCAACGATTTAGAAAAAAACTAAAATGGTCAACACAAGAAAATCGAGACAAACATATAAATAAAAAGCGCATTTTTTTTTAGGATAGACTTAGTGTACTTTTTAGTACTCTTACAGAATTAACAAAATGCACTCTTTCTGGTAAGAGCAAATATGGTAACCCTAAGTAAAGCAACCACGGATATTTCTTTAGCTTCAAGAGATTTCTCGAAATTGTTTACCAGCGTACTCAGTGGACTTTTTCGTATTCAAACCAATCTGAAGTTATACTACCGACACTACACGGCTATCTAGTCTATTCGAGTATAGCAGCAGATATTGAGGATAAACTTTCATCTAAATGTCGATCGTAGAAAGAGGTTGAAGTGTATCGTGTATTAATATGATCACAGCTAATGAAATGATCCCGTCTTCCCGTTTAGGTCCTGGTAGAAATCGAAAGCAAAGAGTACAATGAGCTTTCGCCGGCCGTAGAAAATATCACCAGTGCTCCAAGGAAGCGGAAAAAGGTATATTGAGACCAGCACTGTTCGCTATTGAACCCACTAGTCTCACATGAAACATTCTTCTTTTTTTAGGATTCGCCAAGTCCGATCGCACTGGAGCCGTGCGAAGGCAACAGGGCGGCGGTGCTGTCGCTTCTAGTCCGGCTACCGACAGGTGAGACCTCTGGCAAGTTGACAATCTTTCTTACCTACTAACAGTAGTCTCAGTAGCGATTTGGTTCTCTCATCGATCGACTAAATAGGAGCTCGTATCATTGATGATAGAATTAAACCGATTTTTCTTGAAATCGTGACAAGTGGATGTTTAAGTTTCTCGCACTTGAAACATCTAATTTCCGGCCACACCCATCTCCGTTAACAAGAAAAGCCCCTCATACTTGGAACGATAAGGAAGGGAGTGGTATATACTTATGATTCACTATAAGCATCTATCTAGATTTTTGAAATTCACTTGTCACGTGCTCAATGTCTGTTTCATAAATCATAATTGTAATAACGATTCCTCATTCCATCCCATCATCACAGGTGGCCAACAACACTCTCCTCCTGGTCAATCGGCAGGTCTCGCCGTAGCAAGTGCATTAGTAACGTTAGGTAACCCACGACGGCCGTCGATAGAACACCCGAAGGAACCTAAGACTAAGCGTAAGCAAAGCCAACATCCCGATAGTTGTATATAATAAGCAAGCATAAGTGAAAATGAAAACAGAAACTACAAAAGTGCGGTAAGTAAAACAAACAAGCAGAAGTAACTAACTATTAACTAATTGTAAAAGCAAACAACCTAATACCAGCAGCATATTGTAAACGAAGAAGATTATCAAGCTATGCATAAGGTTAGAGGAAGGATAGTCAATGAAGAATGAAGGGCGAGCCAAACAGAGGAAGACGAAGCAGAAAGGGGTTCGCGATAGAATTTACGAATTTTAGGGTGATACAAGATGAAATCCGATCGTGTTTGTAAAATTTTCTCATACTATTTTTTTGCATGAACCAACTATAGGCAGCACACGAGGACAACATTTTATATTTGCAAATTGTGAATAGTAGGAATATGTTATGTGATTGAGTTAATAGAAAAGCATTTTTTTAGCTGGTAACTTCCGAAACAGCCCGAAAGTTTCTCCGGGACGACGGTGAAGTTCTAAAGAAGTTTTAAGGTGTCTCGTAATTACTCCTTCTTAGTAGAATGTTCGGTTGACTGATTTTTTAGACTCCACATCAAATGTGTACCTACCACCTAATCTAACCCATGCTCCGTTCGGGAAGCTATATCTTGTTTAGGATCGTTATGTATCTAAAAGAAGTGCTGTATGGCCGAAGCGAGACAAATGAAATCGTTCTCCTTCCGCTTTGTAACGGTTTTGACGATCATCAGGGTGGTCCATAAAATAAACCGGAGAAAATCTTCAGTAACACCTCCCTCATTTGATCATTTGACAAGGTAATAACCGTAGAAGCATGCTCTGTCCCAGTTGGAACGCAACGCCAGAAAGAAGAAGAAGAATACACTCAGTAGCTTCTGATGGTCCAAATGAACAAATGTGTGAGATGTAAGTTATGATTTCCACATTTTGATTTTTCCCATATAAAAATGGGCCACCTTAATGGTCATTCTTCGCGGTGTATGATTTTCATTGATTTGCTTGATCAGATAAATACAGGATACAAAAAATGGCCTCTGAACGTACGTTAAGGTGCATCGAACGCCGCGGAGAAAATGAGACAAGAATGTACAATGGAAAATGATTGTTCTTAAAAACTGGGTTCTGTGATCAATAGGGTCTTAAAGCCGTACCTCAATTTTTGTACCAGACGATGGGGCTTATAGCAAAAATACATGTTTACTCCATTTTCTTAAGTTTTATACTGATTCAAGTAAAACAGATTCTTTTGGTTTTTGAGTTTATGTCACACTGTCAGATTTAAATTTTCATTTTGGGTGAATTAGGTTTTCCGTGTAGTTTTCAAAATGTCAGATAGGACCGTTTTGCGTCAAAAGCAATATTCCATTGGATTTTTGTAAAACAAATTAAATTGAAAGATAATCAAAAGTGTCAAGGTTAAAATTAAAGCTATTTTTGTAAAATCAAAAAGAAACAGCCATTTTTTAGTAATTTCACATGGATAATCATTTTCCACGTCAATAATCAATAAGACCCACCCTAGTGCTCATCTTTAACCTGAGCGGCTTCATTATGATCTCTGAAGAAAATCATAGAACATCTACTTATTTCAAGCTTTCGTCTCATTTTCCCCCCGGTGTATTGCTTTTCGCCCATGGGTAAAACAGAAAACGAAAGATTTTAACGAAAAACAAAATCAAAACTGGAGCCGTTCGGTTGCTCTCTTCCAAGTGGAACAATAGAGAAAAAAATAACGACTGTTATTAAAACGAAAATGGAAGAATGGTTCACTGGAAGTGATAGATCGCCGTTGCATCGGCTAAATGATGTACTATTGCTTTGGCAAATAGTATAAAGTAGAAGTAGCATTCTACCGATCGATCTGAAGGTGCAAATCGAACAGCAGAACATTTGTAAGTGAAGAGATACTAGTTTGTAGGTATACTGCGAATAAGAATAAGAAATGAAACGAATGCTCCTGTCGAAGCTTTGTCTACTATATTAGGTAATAGTGGCCGAGGCTCGAATCGGGAGATCACTCACATGGAGAGTTTGTAAAAAAAAGGAAAATAATTTACTGATAAGCAAGTTGAGAAAAAAACTACAAAAACATACACACGTACAGACAGTGAGGATAAAGTATTTTATGGCATTTTGTTGCAAGAATAAAAAACAAGAAAATTATTTTTTGGGAATTGATTGAGTTTGCCGTAGGATATCACCACCTTGTACAAAGCTCGATATCGACAAAAGAATTGTCGGGAAACACTTTCGCCCCTTGACGAACGATCGCGGTTCAATTGAAAGGAGAAAGCAGCATTCCGATGGACATCTGAATTGGTGCTGAAAGCACATACAATTGGAGTTAAGATAACGAAGGAAATGTCTACATCATTTCGGCGGACCGTCGTTCAAATTAACCCTCTCTTTCCAAATTAATTCTTCTCTTTCTTTGTTGTAGCTCCATTGATTTTTGAATTTCAAAACTAAAAACAATTTGCGAAAAAGTTACACGTCTTCTCGGTGAAAATCGAACTCACGCTTCCCTGTTCACTAGATAGGGCACGTTACCCCTACACCACGGGAAGACACATAGACGCTGAAGTTAACCTGAATTCGATTTTAGCTCAATTGAGTCGTTTGAGAACGTCGCAACCCATTGGGAGAGCCCGCACCATGCAAAACTCGTCCAGCACGTTGTTGGCGAGTAGTGTGTGGTCTTCCAATACCCGATAAATAATGCGCTCTCGGGCTATGTTACTGTCCAGTTTGCCTGAATCCTATAATCCGCTAATCACGACGCTGGAGGGTCGAGCGGAAAATGATTTGAAGCTCGATTATGTGAAAGGATAACTTCTTGATGAGTGGCGATGACGGTGCGAGAATGATGAGATCTGCAATGATTTGAATGATAAAGCACTGAAGGTCGGGATGCAACAACGGGAAAGACAACGAGAAGCGAGAATTTTCCATCGAGAATGTTTTTACTGCCATGAAGTTGGACATGCTCGTAGCTAGGAGCAGACAAGCTGCTGAAGATAGGCGGAGAAGGAAGCATGATGAAGTATCCAACAGTGGGCGAGGTTCGAGAGGAAATGACGGACGCAACGTATGCTTTACAACTACCGAGAAGGCTATCAAGAGAACGAATGGATGGCTGATAGACAGTGGAAGCACAATGCATATGACAGGAGAATTTGGACGGCTGAAAGATGTTATTCCTTGCAACAAAAAGGTTTTCTTGGCGGATGGTAAGAGCGTGTTGGCAAACGCTTTGGGAAGAAGTAAGTTTTCAGGATGTGGACCGAACGGTGAAAGAATCGGAGTTGTCGCATTCCTTGCGCTTGCCCGCCATATTTTCTACCGTTGAAGAAAAACTCAAAAGCGTGTTACTTTCACGAAATTAACCAACAGAATGAGGCAAAATCTCGAGCGATCACTTCGCCCAAGTTGCATCGATTCGATGTCTCCTTCTCACGCTATCGCTCTGTATATCTCTCTCTCACTCACATACACACACGCTCTCGTGGCTCCTCTCGATAGCCGAAGGATTATCGTAGGTCTTCGTGCCAAAATCTGAATCGCTTTCCTTTCCTTCTTTGTCTCTCCTTTTCTCCTTCACACGACAGCATTGGTCGTGATCTAAACATCGCACGACTCGAAGACTATTCGGGATTCCGTGTTAGATTAATTTCCAGTTAAATTCGATGATTTTTATCCGCTCTAAATACACGCTGATTTTATCGTACACATGCTTGCTAGTGCTAACCCTATTCTCTACATTATTCCTCACCTCTACCCTTTAAGGATTGAGTGATTATTTGATATCGGCCATTGCATAAAAATCTTCCTTAATCAATTTCAGAATATGTAAACAAGGCCAGTAAAAGTCAAAATCCCGTAGAAAATCCAATCAATCTACAAATCAATTATATTAATTTTGCATTGTACACGACAAAATACTTACGGGGATGCTTTCGTTTTTATATGTAACTATATAGTGGTTTCTGCGCTCGTGTACATATACGTTACATGTCACCTACACTACTTAAAGAATGCTGGTTGAAAATATAAATAAAGATCAGCTGTTTCCAGCAAAATCGGCAGTACTTTCCACCAGCAAATTTGCGCATGTGTTCGTGACACCGCTCGGCGAGAGCTCAATGGAAAATATCTACTGGCTAAACTCTCTCCTCTCAGCCAGCTCCGTATTTCCTCAACGGTAACGGTAGAATAATAAGTTCAGTAATACCCAAATATGAGTTTGTTATTTTCTCCGTGTAGAGAATCTCATGCGGGAATGAATTCTGTGTAAAAATTACCATTTTAGCTGACTACGCCCAATCTTAAGCTTACCATGGAGTTTCAAATCAATTTACTATGTTTGTAGTACATTACCGTCATATCGACATTGTAAAATAAAGCGTATTTCTGGTGTGCTGAAAATTTCTGATCTGCTGAAAGTGCGAGCGCTGAAGTTTAAATGTTTTCACCGCACTTTTTTTTTTTTTTTGCGTGTACCCAGGAGAGTTTCACCTTGAACTTCACACTGAAAATGACTATGCTACTTAACAGCCATATAGTTTACATTGGGGTTTTGAATGTCATTATCGGATCCCATCTTCACATCTTTTCAATTTACGTAGAGGAAAACAAAGCAAATTGAGAAGATTTGTTGTTTTATACACCAGTTATTGATAGATTCTTTGAACTTATTTTGAGTGGGTGAGTAAAAAGTTTAGATTAACAAATCATTTCTTTATTACAGGTCTGCCAAAACAAAAC
Source organism: Aedes aegypti (assembly GCF_002204515.2). Classification (NCBI taxonomy): domain Eukaryota; kingdom Metazoa; phylum Arthropoda; class Insecta; order Diptera; family Culicidae; genus Aedes; species Aedes aegypti. The sequence goes on from NC_035107.1 coordinate 271,751,011, forward strand.
ATAGTTGCAATTCATCATTGATACACGCGGAAAACGAAATCATCATCCAATTTTGCTGGTTTCTTTAAAGCTCCTCTTGGACGAAGTTGACGTTGGTTCTGTTGATAGTGATCGGGATCGCCTTGAACAATTTCAGTAACTTCAGGTAATGGAATCAAGCCTGAAGGAGATTCCGACGCTCTTTGGGTGACTAAATCCTTCGTGGTAGATCCCGATTGTTTGCTTTTCAACGGTGCTCTTTTTATGTCGTTGATGCTGCGCGCGTATTGAACTCCGGTATCACTCATTACAACAACTTTACTGCCCTGTATAGCCACAACCGTGAAGTGCTCGGAAGAAAATGTAGGGTCAGACTTTGATTTCTTTTGCTGGGCTACCAACACTGTGTCTCCAATGCGAATGCTCGGATTTCTGGCCCCTCTTGTTTCATCAGCATACTGTTTGCTAATCAGCTTTGCTTCTGAATCTACCTCCCGAACATCAATGCGATCAAGTTTCCTCTCATCGGTATCATTCCACAGGCTGGGGAACGTACCGCGGTACTTCCACCCTACCAACAATTCGTACGGAGTGACTTTCAATCTGGAATGGGGTACCAAAGTGTTATGGTGATGCACGTATCGTTGTAAGGCTAGTCGCCAACTTTCACAATCAATCTTTGAAGCAGCCAGGGCTTTCATTATGCCCTGGTTCTGCCGTTCCACTGCCCCATTTGTTTGTGGGCAAAGTGGTATCGCTTTCCGAACTCTGACCCCGCGGTCCTCCCAAAAGCTAGAGAACTGAGCACTTTGGAAAGGAGGTCCGTTATCACTCTGAATTATCTTCGGACACCCCCAGAGTTTAAAAATGTCGCATAGAGCCGCATTGGTGCTGTCAGCTGTTAATCTGTACATCTCGATGACGGACAAATATCGAGAATACGTGTCCACCACTATGAGAAACTCACCAGTGCCGAATCCTGGGGCCGATAGAAAATCGATTTGCAGGATTTCCCATGGCCCGTCCGGAAGTTCTCTCGATGATAGTGGTACTGGAGGATTTTTTCTTCCCAACATTGTGCATGTTTCGCAGTTTTTGACGAATAATGACGTATCCTTCGACATCCCTGGCCACCAAAAGAATTCGCGCATTACTCTCTTCATGCTTACCTCTCCAACATGTCCACCATGCGCTGCGTTCAATGCCTTATTGCGTAGCGACGAGGGAAGGACTATTTTATCTGCCTTAAAAACGAGGGATCCCAGGTTATGAAGATCTTTCTTTAGTGGTTCGAAAGGGCGTAATCTTCGTGGCCATTCATCAAGCTGCATAGCTAAACATAGTTGTTGGATTTCATCATCGTCTTCTGATTCCTTCTCTATTTCCGACAATGAAATATCCATACCTCCATCCAGGGCAAACAGCATGTGGCTACCGTTGTCGTCCTCAAAAGGTTCAGCTGTCTGAGAGCAAGATATTAGTCTCGAAAGTACGTCCGCCACGTTTTCTTCACTAGAAACTCGTCCAATAGTGAAATCAAAAGGCTGTAGCCTAAGCGCCCACGCTTCAGCTCTCGACACTGCTCGTTTTCCGATTCGATGGTTGTTGTTGAAAATAAATTCATTGGCAGCTGCATCGGTTCTCACCATAAAAGGCCTTCCCGTTAAATAGAACGAAAACCGTTCAATACCCCAAACTACCGCCAAGGCTTCCCTGTGAGTTTGAGGGTACTTCTGCTCCGTCGCTGTCAGTGATTTAGACGCACATGCGATTATCCTGGGTACGCCTGCCTTCGAAAATTGGACTAGGATCGCTCCCAAACCCACTGCTGATGCATCCACAAACAATTCTGTACGATCAGCATTACAGAAATAGCCTAAGGTCCTGATCCTTTCCAAAGTGTGTTGTTGCAGATTCACAAACTCAGTTTCTTCTTCTTGAGTCCAGTAGAATTTGTCCGCAGCCGCTAACGCCCTTAGACATTTTGTTGCTGTAGCTCGGTGGACCAAAAACTTATCAACAAAAGTGATCAGTCCAAGGAGGCTCTTGACCTCTGAACAGGATTCGGGTCTCCGAAAGTTCCTGATAGCGTTCAATTTCTCATCTTCGATTTGCCATCCTTGGGGCGTTAGAACGAATCCCAAAAACTCAACTTGCTGACTACCAAAAACACACTTTGCATGGTTGATTCTGACATCATGTTCCTTTAGACGATCAAGTACCGCTGCCAGATTTTGATCGTGCTCCTCTTTCGTGCTACCAAATACTAATATATCGTCTTGATAATTTCTAACCCCCTTACATCCACCCAGCACCTTCCTTTGCAAAACTTCTTGGAAGATGTCTGGGGCATTGCACAAGCCAAACGGCAAGCGAACACATCGGAACATTCCGAATTCCGTCAGGAAATTAGTAAGATGACGGCTGTTCTCGTGGAGTTCGATGTGGAAGTACGCATTGGTTAAATCAATGGTCGAAAACCACGTTGCACCTTCTAATTCTGCTAGAATTTTTTCTAGGGTCGGCATAGCAAAAGGGGTACGGAGAATATATTGGTTCGGCCCACGGAGATCGATCACTAACCGGAAGTCTTCTTTACCCTTAGGAATGACCAACATCGAAGAGCAGAACGCTGGATCCATGCCGTCTTCAACTTTTTCAATAATATTAGACGCTACCAGCTGTTCTAATCTCTGCTCTACTAGAGGCTTGACCGCTAGTGGTATATTGAAGAAAATATTCCGACACGGTGGTTTTGTCGTATCATATCTGATTTCAACCGGAGGGATGTTGAACTTTGGAAACGGGTCAGCCGTTAATACCGCAGCTATTCTATTCTGTCGAAGTACTTCTGGTGAATGCTGCGATACAACTGGTACCTGCAGCCCCAGCATTAGCACACAGTATCTCGTAGCAGTAGGACGGCCCAGGAGTGACTGCGAATCTCTTACAATGTAAAATTTTTCCAGGAACACTGGGCGATCTGGCGATATAAACAAAAATGCCTCAAAAGTCCCAAGAACGGGAATTTCACCTTCTGATGCATATGGTTTAAGAGCCCTATCAGTGCCATGTTGAATGTTGTGTACTCCATCTCTATAGATTCCTGCTGCACAAAGTCGACTGAAACAGTCTTCGGACAATGTGTTCACTTGGGCACCTGAATCTATGAGAAACTCACATTCCATTCCCGCTACAGTTGCCATAATCGTTCCACTCTCTCTACCAATCGTTACAACCGCAATGTCATAAGACACCTGAAGATAGGAATCCGACACCTGTAGGAACATAAATCTACTATGAATATCGCTATTCCAAAAGGGGAAAGGTTTGGTCAACATCTTGAAATATTAGTTAGAAAAAGAAACTTTCTACTGCACGTTTTATTATGAATTTGCCTTTTTTTTGTTTACACGTTAATAATTCAAATTCTTTCTTATTTCAGATATCAACATTGTGAATAATTTCAAGCAATTTCACTTACATTTTCACCGCTGACCTTTTCCGCCAGTTTATTCTCCGCTTTGGCTACAACCGCGATCTCCGAGGGTCTCATGTCAGATGATCTTTCGTCTTCCAGACGGCTGCTATCTCCTCGCATCAACGAACGACAGGCTCTCTGAAGATGTCCTTTGCCACCGCAGTTCAGACAAACTTTATTCACTGCACTGCAGTTGAACGACTTATGGAACAAACTGTGGCATCTGAAACACCGTTCAGGGATCGTTCCCGTTGCTCCTCGCCATGTGGATCCTCTTCCACGATTCGAAGAGTTCCTTTCAAAACGATATTTTTGACCAGCATACCCTCCTCGATTCGCTCGGTATCTTTCACCACCACTACGGCTAGCACTCTGTGCCATGGACGCTACTGCTACACGAGCTACCGTTGATGCTTCTGATTTTCCGTGCTTCAGATTGAAGAAGTCCTCATTTAGGCGAATCGTCTCTAGTTCCCGGACCTTATCGACCAAATCTGTAAACGTACCTTTACGGCTCAGCAGTTTCAACGCCATGGTACGCACATCGCGATTTGTCGCATGCTCAGCTACTGCTCTTGCTATCTCCTCGAACTCTTTGTCATCGCCGAACTCACACATGCGAGCTATTGCCCCTATGCGCATCAAAAAGGACACGTCCGACTCATCCGGCTTTTGCGAAATTAGTGCTAATTTTCGCCTTTGGAGCATTACATCAGACCCGGACGAGAAGTACGCGTTCAGTCGATAAATCGCGTTCGAGTACGGAAAGTTGAGTTCGTTCGGGGCGTTCTCCACCGACTTCGTATTTTTATAGATGTCGAGCAACTTTTGGCCTGCCTTCACCTTAAAGATGATGAACTGTGTTGCTTCATCCGACACGCCTGCTAGTTTCATGGAGTCCGATAGCAGATCTTTCCACGACTCGAAGTCGTGTCTTCCAATTTCTTCGTTATCCGACGAAGGTTTGCATTCCGGGACAGATATTGAGGAAACTGAAATTTGGTTCACAGACGACATGAAGCGAGTCATCTCCGCACTGGTTTCTCCTCCATGGCGGCCGTGACGTTGAGTACTAGACGGGCCCAATTCTCCCATAAATTCCTCGCTGTGTACCTCGCTTGTGTCACTCCGTGGTGTGTTCAAACTGATTTGCAGTGATGCAATCGTTTCGCGCGCTTTGCTCAACTCTTCCTTCATTTGAAGATTCAATGCTTTTGATTCCGATAATTCCCTCATTACAGCATCCAACTTCGTGGTCATTTTCTTCGACTTACTGTATAACACATGGGTGAAAGAAGCAAAATATTATCCAATTATTTCCATTTTCTTTTTTTTTTTTTGCCTAAAGATGAGATTTTTCATTTCTTAGCTATTTCCCTTTTTTTTTGCCATTGTTTTTTTTTTCGCATTATATATTTTTTTTCCATTCCATTTTTTTTTTTGTACCATGAATCTGAGTCAAAGTTTTTTTTTTCCGTTTCCGTTTCCTTTTTTTTTCTCTTTAATTGCCTCTTGCTTTTCTCTTGTTTTTTTTTTACCAGTTTTCTCGTTTTTTTTGTTTTGTTTTTCTTTTTATTTTTGCCTTTGCCATTCCTTTTTTTTTTCATGTATCTGAGGCCATCTCTCTTTTCTTCCAAAACCATTTTTTTCACTAGAGATTCTGTTATCTTATTATTTTTTTTTTTTGCTTTCCAACACTTGATTTCCATTTTTTTGCCAACAATACTTTTTTTTTTTTTTTACACCAATTCCTTCATTTTTTTCGCATACCGTTTCTCTCACATGTGCTTCTTAAACAAATTATTTTCACCGCATGTTCCACCATTTTGTTTTTTTTTTCAAATTTCTTAGGCTTCTCAGCAAACTAATGCAAATTTCGTTTTGTAACAATCCTTTGGTTTTTTTGTTACTCAAAACAGTTTGCAATTTTTGTCACTTTTAATGTGGCATTCATTTAAAATACTTACCGAGAAGGAGCCTCGGCTGCGCCATTGTCGCATTCCTTGCGCTTGCCCGCCATATTTTCTACCGTTGAAGAAAAACTCAAAAGCGTGTTACTTTCACGAAATTAACCAACAGAATGAGGCAAAATCTCGAGCGATCACTTCGCCCAAGTTGCATCGATTCGATGTCTCCTTCTCACGCTATCGCTCTGTATATCTCTCTCTCACTCACATACGCACACGCTCTCGTGGCTCCTCTCGATAGCCGAAGGATTATCGTAGGTCTTCGTGCCAAAATCTGAATCGCTTTCCTTTCCTTCTTTGTCTCTCCTTTTCTCCTTCACACGACAGCATTGGTCGTGATCTAAACATCGCACGACTCGAAGACTATTCGGGATTCCGTGTTAGATTAATTTCCAGTTAAATTCGATGATTTTTATCCGCTCTAAATACACGCTGATTTTATCGTACACATGCTTGCTAGTGCTAACCCTATTCTCTACATTATTCCTCACCTCTACCCTTTAAGGATTGAGTGATTATTTGATATCGGCCATTGCATAAAAATCTTCCTTAATCAATTTCAGAATATGTAAACAAGGCCAGTAAAAGTCAAAATCCCGTAGAAAATCCAATCAATCTACAAATCAATTATATTAATTTTGCATTGTACACGACAAAATACTTACGGGGATGCTTTCGTTTTTATATGTAACTATATAGTGGTTTCTGCGCTCGTGTACATATACGTTACATGTCACCTACACTACTTAAAGAATGCTGGTTGAAAATATAAATAAAGATCAGCTGTTTCCAGCAAAATCGGCAGTACTTTCCACCAGCAAATTTGCGCATGTGTTCGTGACACCGCTCGGCGAGAGCTCAATGGAAAATATCTACTGGCTAAACTCTCTCCTCTCAGCCAGCTCCGTATTTCCTCAACGGTAACGGTAGAATAATAAGTTCAGTAATACCCAAATATGAGTTTGTTATTTTCTCCGTGTAGAGAATCTCATGCGGGAATGAATTCTGTGTAAAAATTACCATTTTAGCTGACTACGCCCAATCTTAAGCTTACCATGGAGTTTCAAATCAATTTACTATGTTTGTAGTACATTACCGTCATATCGACATTGTAAAATAAAGCGTATTTCTGGTGTGCTGAAAATTTCTGATCTGCTGAAAGTGCGAGCGCTGAAGTTTAAATGTTTTCACCGCACTTTTTTTTTTTTTTTTTTGCGTGTACCCAGGAGAGTTTCACCTTGAACTTCACACTGAAAATGACTATGCTACTTAACAGCCATATAGTTTACATTGGGGTTTTGAATGTCATTATCGGATCCCATCTTCACATCTTTTCAATTTACGTAGAGGAAAACAAAGCAAATTGAGAAGATTTCTCGAAAACTTATTCATACAGACTCAAGTCAAAAAGTATACAAACTTACTTTATCGATCCTACGTGTTTTGCAGACGAAATTCTACACGTTTCGCTCTGAATCAACTCAATTTTTCACTTTTAGAACATTTAATTTCTGGATTTACAAAACGACGAAAGTAAGATTTTTAACTTTCGCAACCTAACCACTACTTTCGCCACCCCGCTGTATGGAGAGACAAAGTGACTTATCAAACGCATCAAAACAAAACACTACTTGAGTCGATTTTACACTGGTAGAAAAACGTCGCAAGAAACTAAATAAAACGGCTTATAATTTTGTCATAAAATTCTTGTGTTAAATAATAGGAACTCCATAGTTTTTGAACGCGAGCTCATTGTATGCAAAATTTATTCAACTGGATTTGGCTGCCATGGTATCAGGACAAACCATATTTTTCCGTCCGGTGGGGACAGACATAACTACAACACATCAATCCGGTGAGTTTGTTCCGTTATTATTATGCATAGAATCTTAGAATTAGTTTGATTATATGATGCTTCGAAACTTCTAGAATCGGTATTTTTTTTTTTTTTCGTTTTCCGGGTGTTCGATAACGCATTTCAACATGTCAGTTGTCACGAAACTGATTTTTTTTTGCTCGTTTTCACAGACAGTTTTTCGGTTTGCCCGTTCCGGTCAGTTTACTTTTAGAGAGCGCGTAGTGCTTGCAAGTTTTTTGTCCGCTTACATATTCGGAACGCGTTTTTATAGTTTTTTGTTTGTATTTTTTTTCTTTTTTTTTAGAACTGTCCGATGACCCTGGAGGGATCGGTTCTGTTTTGTATTCAATACTGAGCAGAAAACTAATTGTCTCCAAAGTTAAATACACATGTTTTCTCTTTTGATTACCGGCTATCAAAAGATTAAATTTAAAACAATTAAACTACAAATGCCCTGGGTCCATCGCCAGCTTCTCAGGCGAATCCAGACCTGACCTTATACCCCTCCCAAACCCCACCTCCGTAGCACTTATGAGGGCGTCGCTGAGTCGGTGGCCTCTCATTAAGTAAGTGCTACATCAACATTTCCTTCCCTTATCCCAAGTTACGGTAAAGATGGGCGTGGCCAGGAATAGCAATATTCTTGCGTTTGGTAATATTATTCAAGATTGGTTCAAGGTTTATTCCCCAGTATTATTAGTATCCAATCTACGAAGTATACCGTAACTACGCTAACGCTAACGCGAGCTCATTGTATGCAAAATTTAAGCAATGTACACGTCGAAAAAATGTTTAAAAGGTGGTTCATTTTAAAACAGTTTTAGAAGACAGGTTGTGATTCTTCTGAATTAATTTTCTCAAAATCGTATGGAAGTTACTTACGTCGATTTGAAAAAGTAATCGAGATTTGTTGTTTTATACACCAGTTATTGATAGATTCTTTGAACTTATTTTGAGTGGGTGAGTAAAAAGTTTAGATTAACAAATCATTTCTTTATTACAGGTCTGCCAAAACAAAACATAGTTGCAATTCATCATTGATACACGCGGAAAACGAAATCATCATCCAATTTTGCTGGTTTCTTTAAAGCTCCTCTTGGACGAAGTTGACGTTGGTTCTGTTGATAGTGATCGGGATCGCCTTGAACAATTTCAGTAACTTCCGGTAATGGAATCAAGCCTGAAGGAGATTCCGACGCTCTTTGGGTGACTAAATCCTTCGTGGTAGATCCCGATTGTTTGCTTTTCAACGGTGCTCTTTTTATGTCGTTGATGCTGCGCGCGTATTGAACTCCGGTATCACTCATCTAAGTATATTGACAGCTATAGAAGGTATGCTATTCACGCCTGTGCATTGGTATTAGTAGATAGTTATGAACTTTTACCGGATTTGTATGGAATTTGTTATATTTTAATGCAATTTAAGTAAATTTAGGTATTTAGGATAACAAAATATCGATAATTTAGCAGAATAATTTGTTACGTATCCGATTGGGAGGTCATTTAATGCATTTGTTCTATTTATGAGGAGTATTTTTCATGTTTCTCATCACAACCCATTACCTCTCTCAGAAATAACTAGCAGTGCAAGTTGTTTTTTTTTAATTTTATATACAAGAATATATTTACTATATGTACATAGAAAGGCCTGATTGTATGGAATGCAGCACGGGAAAAATTCTGTGGTAATAATTACTATTGTAGCTGACTACGCCCATTCTTGAAACTACCATGGAATTTTAGACCAATTTACTATGTTTACGGTACATCCCACCATATTACTGGTACAGTGGCTCAATTTCATATTCGTATACGATACTGATTCCACATCAAGTTAGTAAAAAACTATTAAATGAAGTATTGAGCTACAAATACTTTATCCACATTGAAGGTAATAGGTGTCATCTATTGTTTGCCAATCACAAAATGTTTCCATTTACATTCATCTTTGGATTAATAGAAAAGTATTGAATTGATGTCTAAAATTCACCCAATTCCATATTCGTACACCTACCAAAATTCAAACGCACAACGTTCAAAACTAAATTTAAAAGCTCTATTTGATTACTGAAGTGCTTTATTATGAGGTTCAGATGTAGTGAAATACATTTGGACAATTTATTAGTGGACATTTATAAAATTTCGGTAAAATTATGAGAAATGCCAGTTTTCCAATGATTTTTGCTATAAAATCCAATAATTCGAACAATTACGTTTATTTTTGTCATTGGATCCAATCTATAGATTATACTCGTAAGCTCTGATAGAAATTTAGTTGAAATTATAAACAGTTTTTATCCCTTTTGAGTTCAGAAAATTTTTGTGCCATAAGTTCAAAACTCTTCTAAAATGATATTTGTAATCAATGTAAACCAAATTTTCATTCTAAACAACAGGTAAATGTAAATTTCGAATTTGTCTGTAAAAATAATTTGAACTACGAACTTCGTTTTACAATAAAATACCCTAAACTACGCTGTACATACCTCCACATACTTGATGTCATCTTAATATTCAATTATCTTTGAAATAATATTTAAATTATATTCAAAATAGCACCCTATTTTGCAATTTATTGATTTTATAAGAAAAATACAACATAACTTGAATGAGCAGAAAGCATTGATACACTATTTAATCAGGTCCGTCACACTCGGGCTCAGATTGTGTACCACTTCTAGTACTGCATTTGGTCCCTCGGTAGTACAAAAGGTACCCAAGTTTGACAGATCGCAGTACACTTTTCACGGCATTCTAGATTACCTTATGAGCCATAAAATTTTGGGCAACTGCAAGGGACATCGGGGTCTTTAATTTGTCTTTGATTTAATAGAATATATCCTGTTGTTTTCATCATTTTAAAAACACGTTTGTGTTGCGGTTATGGCAATAATATTTATTCTATAAATCTCTATAGTCATGTTTGGTAGTAAAATGTAAATTTAAAATGATAATTATGCAATGTTTTGATAGGAACATTAACTATGGATTATGTATATACATTTAGGAGCCAAACATAAAGAAATTGACTAAAATTTTTGGTTTTGGATTTGTTATAAATATTATATTACCTAAGATTCAAAAGTATAAGTTGTCGATATCCACTCTTAGCTAACCTAAAACTGATTATAATTTTTTGAAACTTGTGCAATATTCGCAAATATCATTCTTAAGGAAGTGATGATGAAAAAAATGCAATTTATTGTTCGACTTACCGAATATTTTACAGGGCTGGTAGCAGTCCGACAGCAAAATAAAAGTGACTTTAGTGACCAAAATGATCAAAAAAGTGACCAAATAGTGACCAAAAGTGACCTAAAAGTGACTTGAAAACTACAAGTATTAGTCATTAAAATGACTAGAAATGAAAATACGTTCTGTGTGTATATTAACTATTAGGCGAATTTAGAATGTAGAGAACTGCAGTAATTTCAAATCTTTCCAAACAGTTATCTGTCCGAGATAAGACTTGATTATGACAATGGTCAAAAAATAGCTTTTTTAAGATTTCATTTATCATTTTTTACACGACAAACATTAGCTTAAAATAAGGTTACTATGTTAGATTTCTGATTTCAGTAAAAAAAAACGAAAGAATAATTGAATAAACAAACTCGTGTTAGAATTCTTAGCAAAATTCTTGTACCGTTTTGTCTCAAATTCCGAACAGACTCATATTCCGAACACTTGGTTTTTGTATGGCGATGTGGTTGAAATGTTTCGCTGAAATATGTCATCAATTCTCAAGGAAATGGCAGTCAATTGCAATTCAATTTTAACGTCTTCCAATCTATTTTATATCTCTGGAGTAGTGATGATTCTCTAGTTTGAGACCAGTAGAACTAGCTCAGATAAATTTATTTGCAAAATTATTCATTTGAATATGATTTATTCGTGCTGTTCGGAATTTGAATCAAGGTGTTCGGAATATGAGACAGAATGAGCACAGTGTTCGGCATTTGAGTCAAAATGGTGTTTCATACTTTAACGTAAAAACAATACTAAATAAACTAAAATAAACAATTTTATCGGCACATCCAACAGCTAACAGTTAGACTTAACGCATAAATTGAAATTTTCACAAATATCAGCTAATTTATGTCTATCAGATGCATTTGAAGTCACCGTTGGCCTTAAGTGTTCGGAATATGAGTCAAAACGGTACACGAGGAACTTACTGGCAAGATTTTGAAGTAGGGATGCAAAATGAATTACTTGAAGCATTTCTTAACAAAGCTGTGGAATAAATCGAGGGAAAACGTTTGGTTATAGACAAAATTATAATGAAAATCGAGAATAAATTTCAGAACATTTTGAAACTAATCCTGACAGAATTCAAAGTTCAAAAACAAACGAAATATAGAAACTCATGCTAAATTTGTGGCAGAATTTCTGTAAAATAAAGAATCCAAATAAACAATAATTGCAGAACACAATGGATTTTAAACGAAATCGAGAAAAAAAAAACAAATCAGATGAATGTCGTGCATAAAGAATTAGAATTTCATAAGAATTTCAACTGAACATTTCAATAAATGAATTATTGAAAAAATCACATCACTCAGTGGCGACCCGTAATTTACTCATGTTATTATCTGATCTACGACCCTGAAATGACTAATTTTGCAAATTTAAATTATAAAGTAAACAGTAAACGATAGAAAGTACATAGGGGAATTCGGGGCATAATAGACACATCAAGCAAATGCTTGTTTTAAGACCATACAATGACATTTTTTTAAATTACTCCCGGCTAGTTTTCAAGTTTGTTATAAGTACGAAGTGCTACATTCATTTATGGTAATAAAAATCATATCATATGCCAGAAAAGTGACGTAGAAAATTAGGTCCAAAACAAGACTAGTAAAAAGGTATCGGGGCAAAATGCATGATACTTAATGATTCCAAAATATTTAATGTCTGTCAGTCGTTCCAATGTGTAAAAGGGCTCTCCCTCTATCGTAAGAGCTAAAAAGAAACTTTCAAGGTTCTTTATTTTTCTCAAAAATTAGATTCTCCTACCGCCTTGCTAATATGCCAATTTGAAGCAGAGAAAAACTTAAAGTCAAATTTCAAAAGACAATTGAAGCAAAACGTAAACTTTTCTACCGTCAAACATATCAAATGCAATACAGATTTCATTCATGAACTTTTGAAGAAATATGCATATTCTCAGAGATTTTCCATTTCGCCCCAAGTGTTCATTATGCCCCTAATCCCACTATTCGACGTTAGAGAATAGCCACTGATAACACTAGTGATTAATTATTATCGTCCAACAATGTTCTACATTTCATTATAGAATTGTAATTTCATTGTTTAGTAATAGTTGACCAAAGTCGTGTAAAAAACAGTGTCAAGGGTTAATCAATTAATCAAAAACGTATATTATTTATTTGTTGGAATTTCTGATGTGATGTCTGAAATTATTTCCAGCAAAAATAGTAGGGGCAATTGGGGCAATATGAACATACAGGGTAATATGGGCCATCCCGGATTTTACCTCAAAAACAGTGTTTTAATGTATAGTGTCATTATGATCTGCTAGAGGATGCTTCAAATAGCCACCACAACAAAAACCGTAAGAATATTTGTTTCAACACTTGAAATATTCACAAAAATGTCCAAATTTGACTCTTGTCATAAAAAGCTTATAAGTTTGGCAGTTTTCAATTAAGGCTATACGACAATTATATTTATCGTTGTGGTGAATTTTACCAATCCATTGAAACTTCTGAAAATACTGATCATTTCGTGAGCGAAATTAGATTTGTTCGTAAACAAATTGATTGGAAAATAGAATATTATTTAAAAAATTAAGGAGCGGGGCAATATGAGCCCCCTAGTTTTAAGCAAAGAAAACAGTGTTTTGAACATAAAAATGCATTGCCTAAATATACTAGTTTATTTTTTACTGCATAGTTATCTTGTTGCACCATTACAAATGGAAAACTTTGCTAGAAAATAGGTTGAAACAAGTGTTGCAATTTAGTACTAGAATTACATGGTCTGTTTACTATAAGCCGATAGAATTAACAATTCAAGCAAAGCTAATACAATTTCCTTTTCAATATCGTACACTTTATCATTCACTCTCGTCTATATTGTTTTAAATAAAAATCATACGATTGAATGAGGTGGCTCATACTGCCACATATGGTTGGTGAACACGCAGGAAAACATGGTTTTCAAAAACGTTCCTAAAATAATTTTCAAGTTGATTTTAACATTTATTATCGACATAACATGGAAGAAAACATGTTATAGTACAAGTCATTAGCATTTAAACGATAGTTTTTGCTGTTTTTCTATGCATTCCATGACATTTTCATTAGGCGGCCCATATTGCCCCGATCACCCCTACTTTCTTTTGAAGTCATGGACGAGTTTCTGACAAACTCTTTGAACTTATTTTAGTTGTTATTCCTAGCCATCTATGGCTTATCCTCCGGAGGAGTTTTGATGATGTTTTTTCAAAGTCTGGTTTTGGGTTTCTTTTATAGCCGTAGATTACTCGGATCAGATATTGGTCCTGGATTTTGCCAAAATTTAATAAAATATTCCAGACAACAAATTCATCCCAATGTTGCTTTCTAAGTTTTGTCAAAATCATTTTAAACATTTTAAATGTTCTCCAAAGCTTTTCCCAGGAAATTTTTAAATTTTCCATTGGAAATGTCTACGGAATATTTACTTGAATTTACTTGAATTCTTCTTTGAAAGTTAGCCAGGAGGTAGTCTTAAATTTCATTATCATCAGATTACGAAAAATGTGACTTTAGTGACCATTTTCCTGAAAAAAGTGACTTTAGTGACTTTTTATTAGAAATAGTGACTTTTTAGTGACCAGGTCGAAAAAAGTGACCAAGTCACTAAAAAGTGACTTGCTACCAGCCCTGATTTTAGCAAAAAACATGGGAAAACTGGTATTTTTCTTAAATTTACTTAAGTTTCAAATATATCCGTTTATAAATTTTCCAAATGTATTCTACTGCATCTGAACAACACAACGAAGAGCTTAAATAGTCATCTAGTCCATTAAAAATTAGTTTTGAATGCTGTATATTTCTTTTTTGTTAGGTGTACGAATATGGAATTGGGTCAATTATAGACACAATCTCAATACTTTTCATTATTGAAAAGATTTAAGCAAATGAATACAGTTTGTCATTGCCAAACAATAGATGGCACCTATAACCTTCATTATTGATAAAGTATATCGAAGTCCATGCACCATTTAATAGTTTTATACCAACTTGATATGAAAACAGTGCCCCGTACGAAAATGAAATTGAGCCACTGTACATTCGACAGAAATAATTTACAACAATCTGATTTCGACTACAAACATGGTAAAATCAAGCGCGTTGCTGGTCTGCTGAAAATTGCCGGTGCGAGCGCTTAAGTTAACCCCCTAAAATAGTAGTTCTTACCGCACAATTTTTTTGCGTAAGGAGTTGAATCTGATATAATTTGGGAAATTTGACCGAACGTCTTGGTCACATGAGGGGCCCAAATACAAAGGAGTAAGAGTGACATTTAGGTCGGTTTTGAGTTACGTATACTGAAAAGTTTCAAGCTTTACAACAGTGTTTTCGGAAGATTTTCGATAGACCTTTTCGATCTTTTAGATAGGTATAATTTCGATAGTTGTTCAAAACTTACATTGGGATTTTTTTTTTATTTTCTTCCGCTATAGTCCTGCTATCTGATTCTCGGAAGTGCTTGGAACATACGAAAAGATTCGTGGTATTTGTTTTCACGTTTTAGCCCAAAAATGTTAGTCATCGGTTTCTCTGCACATTGATCGTTGGAACTCTATGGAAAGTAACCGGTTTACATGGTTCTGTTTTATGATTTCTTGGAATATAATTTGCTCCTGCATGTCGGAACATGACAATTCGATAGTTTGATGGTGAAATTTAAGCGCTTTTCTAGTATCAAACCGGTGAAAACTGGCTCTGCAAAAGTTTTCGTAGCTTGATCGAAAGAGTAGATTTGTCTAAGTATAATACAAATTGATAGCGCTTCAATATCATAATTTTGACGTTATAAATGATTAATGAAGATTTAAATCAGTAGACTCAATGAGATTTCAATTTTCATAATAACAGCTTGTCACGTAGTAACATTTGCCGAGCAATGATTTAAAAGCGATTTCCATACTAACTTCAAATTTATTTTAAAAATAGTTCCAGGGCACGGAAAATTATAACATTTTGGATTCTGGCTCTATTTTTTACGTAGAATCATGATATGTAAAAAAATGGACACTTCTAAACAAACCAATTGAATTAATTGAATTTATATTCCGATTTCAGTACAAATCTGACGGATTTTCATAACTATTTTATCTGTGTGAGTGTTTTCGTGTAAGATAGACAAAAATGCAGCGTACCTTTAGTAGCTGTCAAAATACGTTGATCACTCATTACAACAACTTTACTGCCCTGTATAGCCACAACCGTGAAGTGCTCGGAAGAAAATGTAGGGTCAGACTTTGATTTCTTTTGCTGGGCTACCAACACTGTGTCTCCAATGCGAATGCTCGGATTTCTGGCCCCTCTTGTTTCATCAGCATACTGTTTGCTAATCAGCTTTGCTTCTGAATCTACCTCCCGAACATCAATGCGATCAAGTTTCCTCTCATCGGTATCATTCCACAGGCTGGGGAACGTACCGCGGTACTTCCACCCTACCAACAATTCGTACGGAGTGACTTTCAATCTGGAATGGGGTACCAAAGTGTTATGGTGATGCACGTATCGTTGTAAGGCTAGTCGCCAACTTTCACAATCAATCTTTGAAGCAGCCAGGGCTTTCATTATGCCCTGGTTCTGCCGTTCCACTGCCCCATTTGTTTGTGGGCAAAGTGGTATCGCTTTCCGAACTCTGACCCCGCGGTCCTCCCAAAAGCTAGAGAACTGAGCACTTTGGAAAGGAGGTCCGTTATCACTCTGAATTATCTTCGGACACCCCCAGAGTTTAAAAATGTCGCATAGAGCCGCATTGGTGCTGTCAGCTGTTAATCTGTACATCTCGATGACGGACAAATATCGAGAATACGTGTCCACCACTATGAGAAACTCACCAGTGCCGAATCCTGGGGCCGATAGAAAATCGATTTGCAGGATTTCCCATGGCCCGTCCGGAAGTTCTCTCGATGATAGTGGTACTGGAGGATTTTTTCTTCCCAACATTGTGCATGTTTCGCAGTTTTTGACGAATAATGACGTATCCTTCGACATCCCTGGCCACCAAAAGAATTCGCGCATTACTCTCTTCATGCTTACCTCTCCAACATGTCCACCATGCGCTGCGTTCAATGCCTTATTGCGTAGCGACGAGGGAAGGACTATTTTATCTGCCTTAAAAACGAGGGATCCCAGGTTATGAAGATCTTTCTTTAGTGGTTCGAAAGGGCGTAATCTTCGTGGCCATTCATCAAGCTGCATAGCTAAACATAGTTGTTGGATTTCATCATCGTCTTCTGATTCCTTCTCTATTTCCGACAATGAAATATCCATACCTCCATCCAGGGCAAACAGCATGTGGCTACCGTTGTCGTCCTCAAAAGGTTCAGCTGTCTGAGAGCAAGATATTAGTCTCGAAAGTACGTCCGCCACGTTTTCTTCACTAGAAACTCGTCCAATAGTGAAATCAAAAGGCTGTAGCCTAAGCGCCCACGCTTCAGCTCTCGACACTGCTCGTTTTCCGATTCGATGGTTGTTGTTGAAAATAAATTCATTGGCAGCTGCATCGGTTCTCACCATAAAAGGCCTTCCCGTTAAATAGAACGAAAACCGTTCAATACCCCAAACTACCGCCAAGGCTTCCCTGTGAGTTTGAGGGTACTTCTGCTCCGTCGCTGTCAGTGATTTAGACGCACATGCGATTATCCTGGGTACGCCTGCCTTCGAAAATTGGACTAGGATCGCTCCCAAACCCACTGCTGATGCATCCACAAACAATTCTGTACGATCAGCATTACAGAAATAGCCTAAGGTCCTGATCCTTTCCAAAGTGTGTTGTTGCAGATTCACAAACTCAGTTTCTTCTTCTTGAGTCCAGTAGAATTTGTCCGCAGCCGCTAACGCCCTTAGACATTTTGTTGCTGTAGCTCGGTGGACCAAAAACTTATCAACAAAAGTGATCAGTCCAAGGAGGCTCTTGACCTCTGAACAGGATTCGGGTCTCCGAAAGTTCCTGATAGCGTTCAATTTCTCATCTTCGATTTGCCATCCTTGGGGCGTTAGAACGAATCCCAAAAACTCAACTTGCTGACTACCAAAAACACACTTTGCATGGTTGATTCTGACATCATGTTCCTTTAGACGATCAAGTACCGCTGCCAGATTTTGATCGTGCTCCTCTTTCGTGCTACCAAATACTAATATATCGTCTTGATAATTTCTAACCCCCTTACATCCACCCAGCACCTTCCTTTGCAAAACTTCTTGGAAGATGTCTGGGGCATTGCACAAGCCAAACGGCAAGCGAACACATCGGAACATTCCGAATTCCGTCAGGAAATTAGTAAGATGACGGCTGTTCTCGTGGAGTTCGATGTGGAAGTACGCATTGGTTAAATCAATGGTCGAAAACCACGTTGCACCTTCTAATTCTGCTAGAATTTTTTCTAGGGTCGGCATAGCAAAAGGGGTACGGAGAATATATTGGTTCGGCCCACGGAGATCGATCACTAACCGGAAGTCTTCTTTACCCTTAGGAATGACCAACATCGAAGAGCAGAACGCTGGATCCATGCCGTCTTCAACTTTTTCAATAATATTAGACGCTACCAGCTGTTCTAATCTCTGCTCTACTAGAGGCTTGACCGCTAGTGGTATATTGAAGAAAATATTCCGACACGGTGGTTTTGTCGTATCATATCTGATTTCAACCGGAGGGATGTTGAACTTTGGAAACGGGTCAGCCGTTAATACCGCAGCTATTCTATTCTGTCGAAGTACTTCTGGTGAATGCTGCGATACAACTGGTACCTGCAGCCCCAGCATTAGCACACAGTATCTCGTAGCAGTAGGACGGCCCAGGAGTGACTGCGAATCTCTTACAATGTAAAATTTTTCCAGGAACACTGGGCGATCTGGCGATATAAACAAAAATGCCTCAAAAGTCCCAAGAACGGGAATTTCACCTTCTGATGCATATGGTTTAAGAGCCCTATCAGTGCCATGTTGAATGTTGTGTACTCCATCTCTATAGATTCCTGCTGCACAAAGTCGACTGAAACAGTCTTCGGACAATGTGTTCACTTGGGCACCTGAATCTATGAGAAACTCACATTCCATTCCCGCTACAGTTGCCATAATCGTTCCACTCTCTCTACCAATCGTTACAACCGCAATGTCATAAGACACCTGAAGATAGGAATCCGACACCTGTAGGAACATAAATCTACTATGAATATCGCTATTCCAAAAGGGGAAAGGTTTGGTCAACATCTTGAAATATTAGTTAGAAAAAGAAACTTTCTACTGCACGTTTTATTATGAATTTGCCTTTTTTTTGTTTACACGTTAATAATTCAAATTCTTTCTTATTTCAGATATCAACATTGTGAATAATTTCAAGCAATTTCACTTACATTTTCACCGCTGACCTTTTCCGCCAGTTTATTCTCCGCTTTGGCTACAACCGCGATCTCCGAGGGTCTCATGTCAGATGATCTTTCGTCTTCCAGACGGCTGCTATCTCCTCGCATCAACGAACGACAGGCTCTCTGAAGATGTCCTTTGCCACCGCAGTTCAGACAAACTTTATTCACTGCACTGCAGTTGAACGACTTATGGAACAAACTGTGGCATCTGAAACACCGTTCAGGGATCGTTCCCGTTGCTCCTCGCCATGTGGATCCTCTTCCACGATTCGAAGAGTTCCTTTCAAAACGATATTTTTGACCAGCATACCCTCCTCGATTCGCTCGGTATCTTTCACCACCACTACGGCTAGCACTCTGTGCCATGGACGCTACTGCTACACGAGCTACCGTTGATGCTTCTGATTTTCCGTGCTTCAGATTGAAGAAGTCCTCATTTAGGCGAATCGTCTCTAGTTCCCGGACCTTATCGACCAAATCTGTAAACGTACCTTTACGGCTCAGCAGTTTCAACGCCATGGTACGCACATCGCGATTTGTCGCATGCTCAGCTACTGCTCTTGCTATCTCCTCGAACTCTTTGTCATCGCCGAACTCACACATGCGAGCTATTGCCCCTATGCGCATCAAAAAGGACACGTCCGACTCATCCGGCTTTTGCGAAATTAGTGCTAATTTTCGCCTTTGGAGCATTACATCAGACCCGGACGAGAAGTACGCGTTCAGTCGATAAATCGCGTTCGAGTACGGAAAGTTGAGTTCGTTCGGGGCGTTCTCCACCGACTTCGTATTTTTATAGATGTCGAGCAACTTTTGGCCTGCCTTCACCTTAAAGATGATGAACTGTGTTGCTTCATCCGACACGCCTGCTAGTTTCATGGAGTCCGATAGCAGATCTTTCCACGACTCGAAGTCGTGTCTTCCAATTTCTTCGTTATCCGACGAAGGTTTGCATTCCGGGACAGATATTGAGGAAACTGAAATTTGGTTCACAGACGACATGAAGCGAGTCATCTCCGCACTGGTTTCTCCTCCATGGCGGCCGTGACGTTGAGTACTAGACGGGCCCAATTCTCCCATAAATTCCTCGCTGTGTACCTCGCTTGTGTCACTCCGTGGTGTGTTCAAACTGATTTGCAGTGATGCAATCGTTTCGCGCGCTTTGCTCAACTCTTCCTTCATTTGAAGATTCAATGCTTTTGATTCCGATAATTCCCTCATTACAGCATCCAACTTCGTGGTCATTTTCTTCGACTTACTGTATAACACATGGGTGAAAGAAGCAAAATATTATCCAATTATTTCCATTTTCTTTTTTTTTTTTGCCTAAAGATGAGATTTTTCATTTCTTAGCTATTTCCCTTTTTTTTTGCCATTGTTTTTTTTTTTTCGCATTATATATTTTTTTTCCATTCCATTTTTTTTTGTACCATGAATCTGAGTCAAAGTTTTTTTTCCGTTTCCGTTTCCTTTTTTTTTTCTCTTTAATTGCCTCTTGCTTTTCTCTTGTTTTTTTTTACCAGTTTTCTCGTTTTTTTTGTTTTGTTTTTCTTTTTATTTTTGCCTTTGCCATTCCTTTTTTTTCATGTATCTGAGGCCATCTCTCTTTTCTTCCAAAACCATTTTTTTCACTAGAGATTCTGTTATCTTATTATTTTTTTTTTTTGCTTTCCAACACTTGATTTCCATTTTTTTGCCAACAATACTTTTTTTTTTTTTTTTACACCAATTCCTTCATTTTTTTCGCATACCGTTTCTCTCACATGTGCTTCTTAAACAAATTATTTTCACCGCATGTTCCACCATTTTGTTTTTTTTTTTTCAAATTTCTTAGGCTTCTCAGCAAACTAATGCAAATTTCGTTTTGTAACAATCCTTTGGTTTTTTTGTTACTCAAAACAGTTTGCAATTTTTGTCACTTTTAATGTGGCATTCATTTAAAATACTTACCGAGAAGGAGCCTCGGCTGCGCCATTGTCGCATTCCTTGCGCTTGCCCGCCATATTTTCTACCGTTGAAGAAAAACTCAAAAGCGTGTTACTTTCACGAAATTAACCAACAGAATGAGGCAAAATCTCGAGCGATCACTTCGCCCAAGTTGCATCGATTCGATGTCTCCTTCTCACGCTATCGCTCTGTATATCTCTCTCTCACTCACATACGCACACGCTCTCGTGGCTCCTCTCGATAGCCGAAGGATTATCGTAGGTCTTCGTGCCAAAATCTGAATCGCTTTCCTTTCCTTCTTTGTCTCTCCTTTTCTCCTTCACACGACAGCATTGGTCGTGATCTAAACATCGCACGACTCGAAGACTATTCGGGATTCCGTGTTAGATTAATTTCCAGTTAAATTCGATGATTTTTATCCGCTCTAAATACACGCTGATTTTATCGTACACATGCTTGCTAGTGCTAACCCTATTCTCTACAGGAGTGTGCATGAAAAATGTTGCATACGTCCCCGAGTTGGCTGCAAATGTGATTTTAATTAGTCGAATGATAGAGGAGGGTTTTAAGCCCTCAGTACACTGTTTGTCAAGTGTGCAATTTTTTCCGCACGCATAAACCAGCATGCAAACATCGGTCTCAACAATGACAAAACATCTGAAGTGTCAAGTGGATATTGAAGTGTTAGTTTATGCGCGTGGAAAAATTTGCACACTTGGCAAAGAGTGTACTGAGGGCTTTACTGTTTCATTTGGATCCAAGTACTGTAAGATAAGCCAGGATAACAGAGTGATTTTATTCGGGGAAAAGCGAGGTGAACTATTTTATTTGAGAGAGCCGAGAGATTAGAAAGGTTTTATAGACAGGAGGCGCTTATTTGGTAAGGAATATTCGATTCAGAAGGAGATTTGAAGCAAGTTTGTTTCAGGAGGAGTTAGTGTGATGAATAGGAAGGAGTTCATTCACAAATTTCATAAGGGGTCGTACACAACTTATGTCACGCTCTAAGGGGGGGGGGTCAGGCATAGCGTGACAAGCCATATACAATTTTTGGTTTATGGACAAAAGGTCGAAAGGACAAAATGTCGAAAGTGATTTGCTTGGTGGGAATTTTTTCCTTCTTTGAAAAAAGATTTTCGACCTTTTGTTCCTTCTTTTTTGTTCTTCGACCTTTTGTCCTTTCGACGTTTTGTCTTTCCACCTTTTGCCTTTCGACCTTTTGTCATAGATTCACAATTTTTAGAGGACTCATACAAAAAGCGTGACAAAGGGGGGGAGGGGATCTAAAGAAGTCGAAATTTAGCGTTACATTATTTGTGTACCATCCCTAACGCTGAAGGGGGTGGGTGGATGTCTTGAAAATGTTCCGACGAGTTTGTGTGTATAAAAATCCTTGGATATTCAGCGGGAAAGTCGCAAAAACGAGCGTGAACGAAATTGTCATTTTGTATGGCACGATCCACAGCGTTTATCAACAGCCTACTTGATGGCAAGACGAAGTTTGCCGGGACCACTAGTATGTGAATAATCCCATAAACCCATACCTAATCATTCGAAAAAAAAAATCAGAAAAATACAGCAAAATGCCTCGTTTCATCAGGTTTCACCTTAAATTGACCCCCACTGCGAAGAATTCGAACAACGCCACTGATCCCATCAAAAGTTTGAAGTTTTTCGCTCACCTGCACATGTGCTCGCGAGGGGGGTTCAACAATCATCAGTCACAACAATCACTGATGATGATGATGAAAAAAAATCCATGAAGTTGTCAAAGTCTTCAGGAAGAAGAGTCAGAATTTAGTGTTGTTCAAGTGAGACACAAAGTGTTTTTAATTGCGTTTGTAGAAAACCCCCGATAAACATTCAATTAAGTGATGTTACGCAGGTCTTTATCGTAACACGTCATACTTGAGATAAAGAAAAGAAAAAAAACGGATTAATTCCTTATCGAAGAGTCGAAAACGGTGCATATCAGTGAGCTACCGTCCGCGCAGTTAGTCATAAATTATAACGGGATCTCCTCTCTGGAAGCAAAACACAAAATGCCGTTCCAGAATAATTTCGCATCGAAAGTGGTGCTGGTCATCGCTTCGCTGTTGGTTCACCATGCGTTGGTTGCCCGATGTGCCCCTCCGGGTCCCCTTCCGGAAGCAATGCATCCGGTGAATCCGTCTAGTGGAAATGCCACCTCCAACGAAACACCCCTGCTGGATGAAAGCAAGTTGCCATTCCTGAGCAACTGCAACGCAGACATAATTTCCGGAAAACTCTGCGACCTGTACCGTTCCCTGGCGACGACGGTTCTGACCCAACGCAAACCGGAACCCGTCACGGTCGATGAGGTCCAGAAAGTGATTGCGGAAAAGGTGGATGCCAACAACTTCTGCGACAACTTGTCCCCAGTGCTGAGGAACAGAAAAGCGAAACATCCGGAACTGACGGGGGATGATAGTCCGCTGGAAAAGGAAGTTCGTTGTAGCCTGTGGTGCGTGGCCATGAACGATGACATGACGGACATATACGTGAAACCAATTTGCAAGGTGTTGTTGTGGGGATTCCAGCAGGAAGTGCTTGCGAAGGTGCTCCCGGAAGATCCCGCCAAGAAGGTGGCGGCCAGCGTTGTGGTTCCTCCGATGCCGGTGGAAAGTGGCAACCTTCCGGAGGTGGTCAAAAACGATGGTAAGTCGAGGTCTACGGGTCTGGGTCACAATTATACTGCAAGTCTATAAAAAATCTCTGTTATAAGAGGTTTCTTAAAGCCTTTCTAGTGATTTCTCCACAAATTTACTTTGCAATACTTTCTGAGGTCTTTCCAGGTATTCCGAAGTTTGTATAGAAATTCCCACTAATTTTTAGTAATTTATAGATGGATAACGGTAGAAGCACCGTTTTTGTCTATATCGACAATGGTAGCTTTGATTGATTCAAAAGCTAAGTTTTATTTTCTCTTAGGAATCCTTAGGAATACCTGGAAAGACCTCAGAAAGTATTGCAAAGTAGATTTGTGAAGAAATAACTAGAAAGGCACTAGAAAGTTAGGATGGCAAAAACCGATGCTCCTATCCTACTATGTTCTTTTTCTGCGTCTATCTCAGGATTTCCTCCTGAACCTGCTTTTTACTATCGTTGCCTTTCCTGTAAGTTAAATACTAAAACAGTCCTTTTCAGTGCTATTTTTCTACTATTGATCCCTTTACCATCCTTGTTTGGACCCGTGCCTTCGATTTTTCTTTGGACCCGTTAGTGAAAGCTAGCGGTGGTTATCCTTCTTGGACACCGTCTTGGGAAAAAAAACCTCTCGAAGGTCACGTCTTTTTTCGTTTATTCACTAAACATGATTGCAACTACACACAATAGCAAGGGTTAATCTCTGAATTCACAATTTCCTTCCAAATAAGTGGGGTTAAAAACTGTTAGTAAACGTGGCAAGAATGGAAGAGAGGACATTACTCCGGAATACGAACTTTCTTCCAAGGGCGAAATGGATAATGTTAATGATTGCATCGAAATGAGCAATCAATTCGATGCTCGAGACAAATTTTCCGAACACCAAATCGAAGCAGCCTCTAGCCCAGGCTCTTTGATTCAAGTGAGGAAGCAAAGAGTGCCGCCTATTGTGGTCAGTTGTTCCGAATTTGGAGGATTTAGGCAGGAGATCTTGAACTCCATTAGGGGAATCAAGGTTTCCTTCCAAATCGCAGAGAAAGGAAACTGCCGCATTTTACCGAAAACTTTTAAAGATCGCGAATTTCTTCTCAAACATCTTGAAGCGAAGAAGCACATTTTTTTTACTTATGACGACAAAACTGAACGTCTGTTCAAAGTCGTTTTGAAAGGTCTCTCAAGTGACTGTAAGTCACCTGAAGAGATCAAAAAATGGAATAAATGATTTACTTGGATTTTCCTCAGTCCAAGTAATCATTATGAAAAAGATAACCCAATCTGGCATTGTTCGGAAAGGGCATTCTCAAGAATATTATTTAGTTCACTTTAACAAAAAAGATCTGAATAATATTAAAGCTTTGGAAAAAGCAAGACTTATGTTCGATGCCCGTGTGACATGGGAAAATTTCCAGAAACCTGGAGGAAATTTGCAGTGCCGTCTGTGCCAAAAGTGGGGTCATGGAACAAAACATTGCCGCATGGATGCTAAATGCATGATTTGCGGAGGTTCTTCTCACGCGTCTGTCCTGTGAAGGAAGATATTGCGGGGAAATTTAAAAATTTGGTTTCCTTCGCGGAAATAACGCGCAGCGAGCAATCCCCGCATAGAGCAAATGAACCTCAGTAAACAGTGACGTTTTGTGTCCAGCAAGTAAACATAATGATGGAAGAATCACGGAAGATTTTCATGTAGACTCCTGATTGCCATTTCAATTTTGATTTCAAGGCCATTGAAACCTGATCGCAAATTCCCCTTCATTGTAATGATACTGACTCCTACCTTACAACGTTAATCTATTTGTGAATACGTGTTCTGAGTAGTGCTTCTCAAGGAAAGGGTGTGAAAGGCAAGCAGCATACATAAATATTATATTTTGTTTAAATTGGTTATTGAGTCACTGTCGATCCAAACATCCAAAGTGGCAGCAAATACATAATGCAAAATCAGGGGTCACTACGATGATTTTGGTGGAAAATTTTCAGATGAATCTTCCTAGATTTTCCAGGAATCGAAATTTTTCATGCAAAGCGTAATACCGATAAGTTCATATGCGCAAATTATGGGGGCAATCATAAGTCTAACTTTTGGGCTTGCCCTTCGCGTAGGCGAGTCGTCGAGGCTAGTGCCAGGCAAATGAACGGTAATGTCTGTTACGATAACAATCGTTTCCGGAATTCCCCTGGTAGAGCATCAAACAATGCTCATTTTTCAGTTAATGATCGCTTGATTAAGAATGATACCCATTAGGAAGATTATAATCATGTTCATTAACAAACTATTTTTATTTCGTCGGATAGCCGTTCGAATCTTTTAACTTCGAATGGATCTACCCAAGGAATATCCTATGCCGATATCGTAGCAGGTAATTTGAACTCCCCCCCCCTTTTCCATACTACGAGTACCCGTTCTAATTGTTTCAAATCAAATGAAAAAAAACCCTGCCGCCACAGGAAACTTTTATTCCGCCTCTTCGTCTACCGAAAATTCTAACGGAAAATCATCAGATAATGTACCCACTTCAAGTGATATGTCTCCCTCTGATTTTATTTTTCTAACTGAACAGTTGCATCAAATGATTGCAATGTTCAAAGCCACCACTATGACTGAAGCAGTCCAAGTTGGTGTAAAATTTACTAATCTAATTGTTATTACGTTTTTCTAATTGTTGTTACGTTTTTCTAATGGATCCAATAAAAAATAATTCAAATATTTTGAATTCTCGTTTTGAACGGTAAAGAGGACGAGCTGTTTAATTTTCTTATAGATAATAACGAACATATCGCAGTTATTACTGAAACCTATTTAAAACCTGAAACCAAACTCAGAAGAGATCCTAACTTTTTTTGTTTATTGTAATGATCGTCTTGATGGAGCATGTTGGGGAGTTGCAATCATCATTCATAGGCGTATAAAACATCAACTATATTCGTCATTTGAAACTAAAGTTTTTGAATGTTTCTGTTGAAACACAGCTTGGTAAATATACTTTCATAGCTGCCTATTTGCCTTTTCAATGCTCTGGGCAGCAAGTTAATTTGCTCAATACTGACTTGCCAAAATTGACTCGCAATAAGTCAATTTTTTTTGTCATTGGTGACTTTAATGCGAAACATCGGTCATGGAATAATTCGCAAAGCAATTCCAACGGCAGAATTTTATTTAATGAGTGCTCTTCAGGATATTTTTCAATTTAATACCCTGATAGCCCTACATGTTTTTTTCCTTTTCTAGAAACCCATCTACGATCGATTTGGTCTTAACCGACTCTAGTCACCTTTGTAGGTAACCAACTGGTCACTCATGCTGATTTTGATTCTGATCATGTCCCTGTTACATTTCAAATATCCCATGAAGCGATTCTCAATCCTATCAGCTCCGCTTTCAATTATTTTCTAGCCGACTGGAATACATATGAAACGTATATTGACTCTAATCTTGATGTTAATATTCCTTTACAAACAAAACTTGATATTGACAATGCTCTTGAAACTTTAACAAATTCCATTGTTGAAGTCAGGAGCATTGCAATTCCAAAATGTGAAGTAAAATTTGAATGCGTGATTATAGACGATGATCTTAAAGTCTTGATCCGTCTTAGAAACGTGAGAACAAGGCAATTTCAACGCTCTCGCGATCCTGCTATGAAAATTATATAGTAGGATTTGCAGAAAGAAATTAAAAAACGATTTTCACAAATAAGAAACAACAATTTTGAAAATAAAATTTTTCAATTAGACCCTGGATCTAAGCCCTTTTGAAAAATATCTAAAATTCAGAAGCCAATACCGGCATTGAAAAACGAAAACAAATTATTACCAACTAATTGCGAAGAAGCCAAAAAACTTGCTATGCGAGCACAATTTTAATTTAGGACTTACTAGTCCAATTGAAAATCAAGTTACTCAGAACTTCGAAAATATTCTCAATCAAGAGAACGTTTTCGAAAATTCCTGGGAGACTGATCGGGAAGAAGTGAGAACTATTATTAAAAAAATCAAAAATATGAAAGCTCCTGGCGACGATTGAAATTTCTACATTCTCATCAAGAAACTTCCAGAAAGTAGCTTATCATTCTTAGTTGATATATTTAACAAATGTTTTCAGTTGGCATATTTTCCTGACCAATGGAAAAATGCTAAGGTTGTACCAATTTTAAAACCAGACAAAAATCCTGCAGAAGCTTCTAGCTATCGTCCAAACAGTTTGCTTCCATCCATCAGTAAACTTTTTGAAAAGGTCATTTTGAACAGAATGATGGTCCATATCAACGAAAATTCAATTTTTGCCAATGAACAGTTTGGATTCCGCCATGGACATTCGACCACTCATCAACTTTTACGTGTAACAAATTTGTTTCTTTCCAACAAATCTGAAATCCAACAATTGTACTGGTCGGTCTTGCGCTTCTAGACATAAAAAAGGCATTAGACAGTGTTTGGCAAGAAGGCTTGATCGTAAAATTTAAAAAACTTTAATTTTCCATCATACATTATTAGAATAATAAGAAACAACAGCGATGAGATTCGAAATTGGTGTCTTCGACAAAAGTGTTCAACCAAATGGGATCTATTCGCCAAGCAACATAGTAGTTTGAAAAACTCTCCCAAGGTGGCGCTAGTAGACAAACATATTATTTGCTTATATCTTAATCCAGTGATTGGATACAAAGTTAGTGTCTTTGACAAAGTTGAAGAACTAAATGAGACCTATTCGCCTGGAAACTTATTACTTCGGAAATCACCTAAATGGCACTACTGGGTACACATTTTATTCGCTTATATATCAGTTCACTGATTAAATACAAAGAAAGCTATTCGCCTACCTAAGTAACTAGTAAACACAATAATGCGGCACGGTTACAGCATTACATGCGCATAAAGGGTAATCATTTGATGCATGTCAGTTTTATATACGCATATAATGCTATTATAATGCCAGAAAAGGCGAAATAGCGTGCCATTATAATGCATAGATATAACCGTGCTTCTCTGCACCACTATTGCAGATATAAGACCACGACAGAAACGTCAGTTGTTTTCGCCAGGTTTTTAGGGCGAATATTTTGTGCTTTCGCGTACGCAGCCAGAGAGCTTTGGCGTATGCGGCCAAGCAGCTGATACACGAGGTAAATAAATGAATTAATGAAAACGGAGACCTCGAATAGTATGCAAAAATGTAATAAAATGATTCAGATAGTACTTATTCGTATCAGACTTATTCATTTTGGTTTTCATCCTTTTGAGGACTTGCAATTGCCTCATTTTGATCCACATTGAAGTCCTGCTCCTTTGCTCCTTCGGCCACATAAGATGAGTAGTATTGGAAAGAAAAGTGACCAATTAAAACCATCACTTTTCTTCGTCATAAAACCTGCAATTGTAGTAGTGAAAAGATTTATAGTCTTACCACTATATGCAAACACAAAGCACGTGGTATATCTGTCAAAACACTGGATGGCATTGAAACATGCCCTGTATGCGCATATAGATTCTTATTTAATGCCTGTATGCATCAGGCAATATAGTTCTTATTTAATGCCTGTATGCATCAGGCTTAGAAGCATTAATGATGCAGTAATAGGGTTTCTATGCAGCGGAAGTGCTGTTATAAGGTGTGTAAGCAGGTGTAGTGCTATTATAATGCATGTACGCATCTATGATGCTGATCTTACTTACGTCGGAGAGCAGAAAATTGAATTGAAGTCACTAAATGATTTAGTTCTGGCATGCATCTTTCGCCTCTGAAATTTTTATTCTTTATGTTTCAATTTCTTTATCAGGGTACGTCCATAAATTACGTCACGCAAAGTTTTGCCATATTCATCCTCCTCAATTTTCCTCTGTATGGATTTCAATTTTTATCTGGGTAGTCACATTTCCTTGTAACCCCCTCCTTCCTCTTCTATACATGACGTAATTTATGAATTACCCCTCACCTGCAGTTTTTTTCAACTTGTTTACATTGTAATGGGTCGAAGCGCATGAAAATATATTTGATTAATCTCGAAAATAAACTTATAGAACAACTAGATATGGACGACACACTTTCAAGATTTTTTTTTGGATAGACCATAGACTTGAACTTTTTTGATGAAATAAGATTTAATTTATGGCAATACGACTATGAATAACAAAAACGGAGCTAAATTCCAATTGTGAGATACCTTGGGCGTTAACGGGTTAATGGATCGCACCTAATAATGAACGCACTATGATTTGAAATGGGTATATCTCAAAATCTAGATAATTTCGAAACATAAGGTCTTCAGTAAAGTTGTTCTGAAGGCGAAGCGCTATCTGATGGTACCTCATTTAATCCAGAATTTGGCCGCTAGGTGGCACTAGTGGGCATGGAACATTATCTTTTGTTTTGCAGATATTTCAGGATCTTGACCATTTAGAAAGATGGTATCTTCGGCAAAGTTGTTCAGTAAGGTAAGGACTATCATTTTTCGAGCTAGTTGATTCAAAATTTTGCCATCAGGTGGCGCTAGTGAGCTTGTAACTTTTGTTTTTCGGATACTTCAGGACCCTGACCTTTTAGAAAGATGGCATCTTCGACAAAGTGAATGCATAGTTCAAATGCTATCATTAATTTAGCTAATCTCGAACTTCAAGGATTAATCAAAAAAAGCATTTGAGCTACTGAATAACTTTACCGAAAATGCCATCTTTCTAAGTGGTCAAGATCCTGCGATCTGCAGAACAAATGTTTCGTGCTCACTAGCTTTATCTGGTGGCAAAATTAAGAATCAACTAGCTGGATTAATGATAGCTCTTGAGCTACTGAACAACTTTGCTGAAGACGCCATCTTTCTAAGTAGTCAAGCTCCTGGAATATTCGCAAAACCGAGGTTGCTGTACAAAGTACAACACGCGACTACTCGCGTTACGCGGCGACCGAAAGGTTTTAAAAGCTATATCTGGCAAACTCCCAGAAGAAACAACTGGAAAAATCCTAAAGATAATCTAATGAGAAATGCCCTACAAAATTAATAGAAGACTTTCTTAAGGAATTGAAAGGGAGAATTTATGGAAAGATCAGTAAAATGATTTTTCAACAAAATATGTTTCCAGAGGCAATTTTGTTTCCAGTCATCCAGTAAATATTTTAAGCGATAAGCAAGTTTATTTGAGACCATAACTTTGTTACAATTGTCCTTATACTTTTCACTAATCATTCGAATTTTCAGTTTCACTAGACAAACCGGCAGAATCTGCGGCAGTGCAGCCTAACATCTCAGATCCGGAAAAGCCTGTACAAAATCAATCCGGGTCCAAGGCAAATGGAGCAGAGGATACGAAAGTATCGGTTGCAGATGCCGCCGTGGTAAATGCTCCCTCTGACAGTGTTGCCGTCAAATCCCAAGCTACGACCGGCAAGGCGGTGACGACGGTTAGCAGCGTTCAACAGAAGCCTGCACCCTCGGATAAGGAGAATCCAGATGAGGATGACTTACAGGTGGATGCCAACGAGGAACAAAACCAGCACAACCTAAATGATATAAATAATGAAGAAGGCCTGAACAACATAATGGATAACGGCGAAGAGTACGGCGATGAAGATGAGACCGAGCAGCAATCGATTCTTCCCAAGGAAAGTCCTGTAAAGGAAGGAAGCCCACTTGGAGGGCAGGACGTGCTGGGCAGCAGAGATTCGGACGGCTTCAGTGTGGAACAACCGGCCGCATCAGCGGTGCAAATCGAACGAGTTGATCCGTTCTTCGATCAGGACGACTCGAACTTTTTCTCCTATTTTATGTTCATGATGTTCGCGTGTATCGTTTGTTACGTGGCGTACCACAACAAGTCGAAACTGTTGGCCCTGCTGGTGGAAGGACGGAGATCCAATTCCGGCCGGGGAGGTTTCAGCAAGGGACGCAAACACACGGCAGCCTACCGAAAGCTGGATTCCAACTTGGAGGAAGCCATAACGTCCAACGCATCGGCGAGCAGCCGATCAACGAGTCAAATCATCTACTAGAGAGGAATGAGATTGGAATAGGAGATTCTTTCAAGTTCTTTTAAACGAACTGTTCATATGAGTTTTGAATTTGAAAACGACTTCATTTGGAATCACCCAAAACCATTGTTTTTTTTTTGTTCACGTGCAATCATCATGACTAGCTTCGGCTATCCGGGCTCTCGGTACCTCTAGCATGCATCCCAAGCATATATTTGTGAATCATTTCGTCTCATTAAACGAGAACCCCATCAGGGTGGTCCTTCTTTGTATGAAAAAAGGTCAAAGACACACCCTCTGGATTTGGCTTTGGATCACACAGAAGCTAATTATGGAAACTGGAGTGAAATCGATGTTTAAAAATCATGATTTGGTATTACATTCGGTAAAATTCTGTTTTTCCAAATGACAATTGTAATGTTCTAACAATTAACAGTTTTAGAGTTCTAAAGTTTGTCTTGTAGTATTCGATGAAACATTTCAAAGCGTTACTAACAGACAGACAACTCTAAGGTTACTGATTTCAAATTTGATGTTTACTTGAAAATTGTGGTCATTGGTCGCTTATTGCAGTGTATAGGTACATTTGCTCTATTTTCCGATACAAACTTCAACCTTTTCATTCTAATTTCAATTGTAATGATCTAACAATCAAATTAACTGTTGTAGTGTTCTAAAGTTAGGCTTGTAGTGTTCAATGAATCATTTCGATGAAACATTTCAAAGCGTTACTGACAGACAGACAATACTTGGATTAGTGATTTCAAATTTCACGTTTAGTGGACTTTTGTAGTCGTTTACTGCAGTACATAGGTATATTGGCTCTATTTTCCGATACAAGCTTGATCGATTTCATTCTAATTTTCACAGTAGCTTCTGAAAGTCCAATAATAAATTTTGAAGGTGTGATTTTGGAGTTTGATTATGTTTCATACAAGGGTGGTCCATCCTCAAAACCCATTCATGGTAAACTCTAAGTAAACGCCGCCCTTCAAACGCCTTGGCATTCGAAAAATTAGGAAAAAAAAGCGAAGCAAAACTACACAAAGCAAATGGAAACAATATCATTTAAAAAGAAACATATGAAAACCATACCTACTTATAGGTATGACCATAGACGCTAGTAATAGGGAGAGTTACATTACATAACGTGTTTAAAGAATGCTCGGCAGCTGCTTAACCTTGCTTAAGCTGCTTATACTGCTGATGCAGACGAGGTGGAAGGATGTTGGCAAACATGATAATAATAAATTATAGGAAACGTGAAAAGCACGTGAAGATAAACAAGTAGTGTTCTAAGAATTGTGTTCCAACCGAAACCGAACGTGTACATAACAATAGAAAAAAAAAAACAAATATTTAAACAATGCTTCACACAAACACACCAACTACAACACTCGGATCCGTAGAGTAGAAATATTAAAGATAGAACTAAAAAAACTGTAGGCTCTGTTTTTGTTTTTCCCGGCCCAACAAGCGAATCGTTTTGTATTATCCGATGAAAATGTGGATTTCTAGGTTAACGAAAAACAGGTAGAAATGTAAAAAATTTACATAATAAAAAATTTCAAAAATCTAATTTTCAAATATTTTGTTTGTCTGACTAGGATAATGAAAGAAGGATCAAGCTGATACTTATCTTAGTCACTGTTGTCTGTCTTAGTCACACGATGTCTGTAAATACCTCAGATTCGAAGTTTTGAAGAATGCTTCACCAAAGCGAGCAAGCCACAAATGGAAGCGCCCTTGATTGTTCCGTATCCTTGTTTTCTTCAAGATGATCGTCGCCTAGAATATAAAGGAAAATAGACGAGCCGCACTATTCCTTGAAATAGCGGCCCGCGAAACTTTAGTATTAAGCTTTAAAGATACGTATCATAAGTTATATGGTTCATTGATTCAAATCGAAATATCTCAAACAGCCATTTAACAAAAAAAAGTGCGATGTTGCACGCAGTATATCGTGCAATGGATTCGTCTTCGAATATTGAAGCCTACGATCATACCATGTCTGCAGACAACCAAATAGGGGACAAAATTATTGCAATGTGGCTTGATTCTGTACCATGAAGCTGTTTGATCGAGTGTTGACGGAATTTAAGATTTTTTTTATGATGCGTGATACCCACCTAATTGACCTAATATGCTATTATGAAGCGGAAGCTAAGAGCGAAAACATCGACGAACTGTAAACTAAATTTCATTTTCATTTTGCAGCGTTTGGTGGGGCAATGAGAGCGCAAGTCAGTCCAAAGCCGGGGGAAGGGATAGGTAATGGCCGTAATAGTCTATGCGGACCACTTGAACACCATCGGAAAGGATAAGAAGGGTTGGGGTAGGGTATAGGGAATGGAGAAGACTTGACACAGTAATGCGATTAATGCTGCAAAATGTAAATGTGCTGAAAGCAATTTAATTTGAGTTTTGAAGTTAGATTTGACTTATTAAAATTCCAAATAGATCGGCCATAGTACAAGTAAGAAAGAATATGCTGATCGCTTTCTAGAAATTTTATAAACAACAAAATAATAACAATATGAGAGTGATGCTAAGGGCTGCTGATGGCACAATGCGACGCTTTAGGAGATTTTGATACTGATTGAACATTACTATACAGAGCGCAATTCAATCGATGGTGATAACTTTACAAACTTTATCTGTTTTTGCACTGATTGACGATGCTGATTTATATAAAAATATTTTAAAAATATTTGATATTATTAGTTCATTTGTTTGTGTGATCTAAGTGTTAATAATGGAACAATTTTACATACCCTTGATAATAATACTTCCCTGATCAGAAATATTATATTTTGAGCGCCCTTTTCGAAGCTATTCTATCCAGGTATCCATGTACTGCTTTCAATCCTGAAATTATTCTTATTGTGCATGCTCATGCATTATATTAGTGATGCTCATAATCATGCAACAGATAAGAAGGAGAGAAAAAGATAATATAGAAACAGTGATTAGTAATGAGTTAATTATGTAGTTTTGTTAGAATTATAAACAATAAAACAGTAGTAATGTATAGCTTACAACAACTTTGCAGCATAGCTGAGCCTTTCGGATCGTAAGACCGATGTATACAAATAATTTGTTTCAAAATTGTCCGCGTGGTCTTCTAGTGCCCCTATTAGATAAGAATCAGTCATAGACATACATACCGAATGCTTGCCATGACCCTATGACCAACATTTGTATATGTATAGCCTTAGCTGATGTGGCTTTTCTAATAGATAGTTCTTTCACTCATTGATTGTCTTCAAAACCTTGTCATGCATAGAAAATTGATTTTATTTCATTTATTACTACATTGAAGCTACATTGTACTTATTAGGTATTAGGTATTATTTTATGTTTTTATCACTATTTATATTATCAAGGCCAGAATTTCCAGTGAGTGAAGAATTTTATAGTACTAAAACACCATAGAAGATCCCTAAACATTACCTAATCATGGAACGGCTTTTTGCTCTATTATTTTAGGTAGATGCTATTGATCTCCCTTTGCTCCTATCCGCAACCCGGTGCACGCGCCCTGTTGGTTTTCGAAAACCTCGTAGAAGATTACAAACCGTCAATGGCATTCCCAATTACTACCCCACATTGCACATTCAAGGGTCTGATTGTGCTCCTAACCCACCCTCAGTTCGTAATCTTCTCGCCAGTTTGAAATTATATTTTCCCGAAGTGAAAGTAATTTTGATGAGTGATAGCCTAGTGCAGCCCAACTGCATAGTACAGTAGTTTAACCAGAATTTTTAGGTCAGAAGATAAAATCTAAATTTTGTAATAAAAAGGTTGCCATTGCTTTGAAATTCACCCAAAATCTAATCAAAACTACTAACAACAGCGATCAATTATCAAAATTCATCGCTCCCTGGAAAATATAATCCCAAGCCCAGGGATCGACGAACTGTAAACTAAATTGGATGAAAACGTCAAAAATACGGATGATAATACTGCTAGCCAATTAATGAATCATATTCCGGGAAAAGTAAGTCCGACAATTACTTGTAAAAGGGCACGATTTTTTTATTATTTTTCCTTTGAAGCTTACATGTAATGCAACATTTGAGTTAAAACAGAATTAATTTTTGTTGAATTAGGTATATCCAAATTATCAGTTTCGATCTGTACACCGGAGAGTGTGGACGTAGGAGCTACAATTAAGGGGCAAGAAATAATGGCACAGAAGTCAGAACTGAAAAAGCAGTTCTCTCCTTTTAAAACAATAAATTGATGAAAAAAAAAACACACAGCCTGTTTATTTCGCAAACAAAAGAGCTGTGTGTTTTTATTTTCCTCAATTTGTCTATTTAGAAAGAGAAAACTGCTTTTTCAGTTTTGACGTTTGCACCATTTTTACTTGGGCCTTAATGTCGGTTCAATCGTTTATTTTTGCGTGATAAAATCTCGAAAGTTATCAAAGTGGCTAGCGGCAGTCGTCTGCGGCCCAAAAATGTTCCCAGTAGTGGATCAAATATTATTATTCGCCGCAATTACGTTAAATTATGGGGGCCTTCCTTAGCCGAGTGGTTAGAGTCCGCGGCTACAAAGCAAAGCCATGCTGAAGGTGTCTGGGTTCGATTCCCGGTCGGTCCAGAATCTTTTCGTAATGGAAATTTCCTTGACTTCCCTGGGCATAGAGTATCATCGTACCTGCCACACGATAAACGGATGCGAAAAATGGCAGCTTTGGTAAAGAAAGCTCTCAGTTAATAACTGTGGAAGTGCTCATAAGAACACTAAGCTGAGTAGCCGGCTTTGTCCCAGTGGGGACGTTAATGCCAAGAAGAAGAACGTTAAATAATCTAACCCTTCGTCGTTTCTAACCTCATCGATGGATGACTGTGATCATGACCAAGCAAATAAAAGGCGACGATTCTCAAACAACAACGACTCTCATTTCATTTTCATTTTGCAGCGTTTGGTGGGGCAATAAGAGCGCAAGTTAATCCAAAGCCGATGATAGAAGGGGTAATGGGTGAATAGTCTATGCTGACCACGCAAACGCCATGGGAGAAGGAACATAGGGCAAAGAGATTCAATATTGAAATACTATGTTTAACATCAAATCTAATAAATTTGAAAAATAAACTTGGAATAGCAGCATGAGAAATGTTAAATTAAAAACATCAACTTATGCAGCGAAACAATTAAAAATTTATTTGTCAGATTACGTATACCTTAATTGTTATTTGTCGTTACAGAAATTAGAATCCTCAATGTCACCCAAAAGCCTACGAAAAGTCAAGTAAACTACCTGTATATCTACTGTTGAACCCCAGAAATGATTTGTGTCTCCCAAGGTCTTTGAATTCAATTTAAGGTGAAGATGAACCGACGTCAAATCCCAATCCTACAAGAGCACAAACCTAAAGAACCAGACAACCACCTTGACGAGATCACTAACGCAGAAGAGCTCGTCACGGCACTGCGGCAACAGTGCGAAGTGCAGGTGCCCACCACCGCCGTTCAGCTACGGAAAGGTCCGGCAGGTACTCAGGTGGCCTTAGTACACCTACCTGTGGCAGACGCAAATAAGTCCGCTAAGGTAGGTAAGATCAAGGTTGGTTGGTCAGTATGTTCACTGAACATACATGAGCAACCAGTGATCTGCTTTAGGTGCAGGGAACCTGGACACAAGTCCTGGGGCTGTAAAGGCCCTGATAGGACTAAGTTGTGCAGGCGTTGTGGTGAGGAAGGTCATAAGGCACTAGGCTGCAAGAACCCTCCCAAGTGCTTGATTTGTTCCGGCAAGTCCGTGAACAACAATCACCCAACGGGAGGCTCAAGGTGCCCGACCTTCAAACGAGCCATCAACGAAAAATCACAGTGCAGGTAACGCAGCTGAACCTGAACCACTGTGACGCAGCTCAGCAACTGCTGTACCAGTCAGTTGCTGAGTGGGGGACGGACATCGCCATCATATCGGACCCATACCGAGTACCCGCCGGCAACGGCAACTGGGTCGTGGATGGATCCGGAAAAATGGCGGCGATATGGACAACGGGTAAATCCCTGTCCAGCAGTTGGTGTCTACTACCTACGAGGGCTTCGTGATCGCCAAAGTAAACGGGGTCCTCTTCTGTAGCTGCTATGCGCCTCCGAGTTGGTCGACCGAGCGGTTCACGCAGATGCTGGACTGTATGACGACCGCGCTGACAGGGCGAAGGCCAGTTGTAATAGCGGGTGACTTCAATGCCTGGGCCGTGGAATGGGGAAGCCGTAACACGAACCAGCGAGGTCAAATCCTGCTAGAGGCACTGGCCGTGCTAGATGTCGATCTGGCTAATGTTGGTGCCAAAAGTACCTTCAGCCGTAACGGAGCGGAGTCGATTATCGACGTTACTTTTTGTAGTCCTGGCCTAACGAGTAGTTCGAACTGGAGGGTAGACGATGGCTACACTCACAGCGACCACCTGGCGGTTCGCTACAGTATCGACTACAACAACAGCAGGCAGCGGGTTGAGGAAGCGGCTAGGTCAAGGCCAAGCCCTCGTAGGTGGAAGACATCGTACTTCAATGATGAAGTACTTAGGGAGGCGCTCCGCCGTGAGCGTAACCTACTCGGCCTAAGCGGGGACGCTACCAGGTGCTTACGCGTGCATGCGATGCGACCATGCCTAGAAAAGTCCACCCTAGGAATGGGAGACCACCGACATACTGGTGGACTCAAGCTATTGCGAACCTGCGCCGTGCCTGCCTACGGGCCAGGAGACGGATGCAGCGAGCACGTACCGAGCAGGAGCGTGAAGAACGACGGGCGGTGTTCACCGCTGCCAAAGTCGCGCTGAAGTCTGAGATAAGGGCAAGCAAAAAGGCCTGCTTCGAGGGACTCTGTCAGAGTGCCAACGCGAACCCGTGGGGTGATGCCTACAGGATCGTAATGGCGAAGACAAGAGGTGCAATTGCTCCTACGGAGCAGTCTCCACAGATGCTGGAGGGGATCATCGAGGGGCTCTTCCCGCGCCACAACCCTAGCCCATGGCCTCCTTTTGTAGGACAGCCGGGGATTGGGGCTGGTGATGAGGATAGAGTAACTGATGAGGAACTTGTAGGGATTGCAAAATCCCTAAGCATGGGGAAGGCACCAGGTCCGGACGGAGTTCCAAACCTGGCCCTCAAAGTCGCAATCTTGGAGGCTCCCGGTATGTTCAGATCTGCTATGCAGATATGCCTGGACGAGGGAGTATTTCCAGATGCGTGGAAGAGGCAGAGTCTGGTACTATTGCCAAAGGCGGGGAAACCACCCGGTGACCCGTCGGCGTATAGACCAATTTGCTTGATTGACACGGTGGGGAAAGTGCTCGAGAAGATCATCCTCAACAGACTGTCGAGGTACACCGAGGGTGTAAATGGTCTCTCAGGCAACCAGTTCGGCTTCCGGAAAGGGAGGTCCACTGTAGACGCTATT
The DNA here is from genome assembly GCF_002204515.2 of Aedes aegypti. Lineage (NCBI taxonomy): Eukaryota > Metazoa > Arthropoda > Insecta > Diptera > Culicidae > Aedes > Aedes aegypti. Next base: position 271,789,913 of record NC_035107.1, read on the forward strand.
CTGGCGGTTAAGAAAACCGCTGAGATAGCACTCCAGCGTAAGAGGAGGGGTATTCGCTACTGCGCAGTAGTGACTCTGGATGTAAGGAATGCATTTAATAGTGCCAGTTGGGCGGCTATTGCTGATGCGCTCCTGCGTCTGGGGATACCCGAGTACCTGTACAAGATTCTCGGAAGTTACTTCCAGAATCGGGTATTAGTCTATGACACAGAGGTGGGTCGGAAGTGCTTTCACATAACCTCAGGAGTCCCGCAAGGTTCCATCCTGGGTCCGGTGTTATGGAATGTCATGTACGACGAGGTGTTGAGATTAAAATTCCCGGCGGGTGTGGTCATCGTTGGCTTTGCCGACGATATTACGCTGGAGGTCTACGGTGAATCGATCGAAGAAGTGGAATTGACTGCAGCCCACTCGATCGCAATTGTGGAGGAGTGGATGAGCTCCAGGAAACTGGAATTGGCTCACCACAAAACGGAGGCTGTTGTTGTCAACAACCGAAAGTCGGCGCAGCAAGCGGTGATCAGTGTAGGCGACTGCACAATCACTTCGAAGCGCTCCGTCAAACACTTGGGGGTGATGATCGACGACAAGCTTACCTTCGGTAGCCATGTCGATTATGCCTGCAAGAGAGCCTCCACAGCTATTGTGGCACTGTCCCGGATGATGTCCAATAGCTCTGCGGTGTACGCCAGCAAGCGTAAGCTTCTGGCCAGTGTCGCCTCGTCCATACTGAGGTATGGTGGCCCGGCTTGGGGCACGGCTTTGAGTACCGATAGCTACCGTAGCAAGCTAGAGAGTACTTATAGGCTAATGTGCCTGAGGGTTGCGAGCGCGTACCGTACCGTGTCACACGATGCACTCTGTGTCATCACCGGTATGATGCCTATTGGTATCCTTATCATGGAAGACATAGAGTGCTTCGAAATGCGCGGCACAAGAGGCATACGCAGGACTGCCAGACTGGCCTCCATGGTCAAATGGCAGCGTGCGTGGGACAGTTCCACCAAGGGAGTGTGGACTCACAGGTTGATTCCGAGGTTAGATATCTGGGTCAATAGGCGCCATGGGGAACTAACATTCCACCTAACACAGGTCCTTTCGGGTCATGGATGCTTTAGACAATATCTACACCGTTTCGGTCATGCGGGTTCTCCCGAATGTCCAGTTTGTGCAGGTTTAGAGGAAACGGCGGAACACGTTTTGTTCGTGTGCCCGCGTTTCCGCACAATGCGTGACCGCATGTTTGCCACATGCGGTCGGGACACGACTCCGGACAATTTGGTCCAGAGGATGTGTGCAGACGAGTTTGGCTGGAATGCCGTTTCATCGGCTATCACCCACATCGTCTCGGAACTCCAAAGGAGGTGGCGTGTGGACTCGAGGAGTGACTAGTGCAGACGCTAATCAACAGGTGGTCCAAGGGTTCGCAGTCGGCTACGTAGGTCATACCGGTGCCCTACGGTCGAAATCGACCCTTACAGCGATTAAGTGGCCGCGGGGAGAACATCCTGGTAGCGCTGCTGTCGTGGCGCCGGCCTACTGGGTGGGTACGAGCCTCTGGTTGTTCGGGGCAGGTGGAGGCCCCTTCGTCAGCAATCCCAGCTCGTGCTAGCTGATAGGGCCTGAGCCTTCAGTAGGTCAAATTGCGAAGCCCGCAGTATCAGTTCTTGATACCTGCGGTGCAGCTGGGCGCGGGCTTAGTGGTCGACCCTGCCCGCCTTCAGCGGACAACGGGAGGGGAGGACCACCCGGGAAGCTGGCAATGCGCCAGCATGCTACCTTGGTGGACCCCCATAAGCGTGTCATCGATGTTCGTTGCTGCATGGCTACGCAGCTAACCTGGAGGATGCGATGTGCAGTAGCCCCTCTCCGAAGCAATGCCTTCTTGGTGGTCCCGGAGAGACGAAGGGTTTGGCGGCAATGGAAATGGTTTAGTGGGTCGGGGGTGTAGTCCTGTTTACTGCTTGTACGTAGTAAATGGTCCCCAACCCCACACTCCCGGACCTCGGTCCGGAGTCTGTTGAGCAGATTATCCCCCCATTGCTTAGAAGGAAAAAAAAAAAAAAAAAAAAAAAAAGACAACCACTCACGTCGAAACCCTGATGGACTGCTCACCAGCGAGTGACCAATAGACCAAGCCTACAGTCTGAGTGGCTGTTCGACTCTCCAGATCTGCGCTACCACAGAACTGAAGCCCAGCCTCGGTTCATCTTGACCTTAATGTCCCGATTGTCAAACGCGAACAATGAATGTAACGCAGAGCCCAACCACACCCACTCTTGCGTTACGTTTGTTACATGACGGTACTAATGAGTATTTTCTAAGGAATTGTTTTACAGCATAGCTGAGCTTTTCGTTTAATAAGACCGATGTATAGAAATAATTTGTCTCGAAATTGACCGCGGTGGTCTTGTAATACCCCCATTAGATAAGAGCAAACTATTACCATACATACCAAACGCTCGCCCTGACCCTATGCCTAACATTTGTATATGTATGGACTTAGCTGATGTGGCTTATTTAATAAGTAGTTCTTTCACTCATTGATTTTCTTCAAAACCTTGTCAAATTTAGATAATTGATGGAATAGATCCATTTCAATATATATGTTTCCTATTACCGTGCATTAGAGTAAAAGGCATGAAATTATTCGGTAATATTAGATTTATTGTTATGTCGTCATTAAACTACTTTATATTTAGTTTTTGAGTGAATATGGAATGGTTTGGACTATACAATCAAACCTCCTATTACGATTTTAATGAAAAAATAATTATTTAGCCAATTTTAAAACTTTTTATGGTTTTTATAGTAAACTAGTGGTCCCGGCAAACTTCGTCTTGCCATCAAGTAGGCGATTCAAAAACGCTATGAATCGTCCCAAACAAAATGACAGTTTCTTTCACGCTAGTTTTTCCGACTTTCCCGGTGAATATTCTGGGATTTTTATACACACAAACACGTCGGAACACTTGACGAACAAAACGGAAATATAATCATTCAAATCCGTTGACCCGTTCGGAAGCCATTTCTTGACACACAAACACCATTCCATTTTTATTTATATAGATAGATGAAGATTTGAATACTCTTAAAAATGAGTACGCACGCTACTAGCAACATAGTTGCTTCATCAACAACGTTTCTTCAAGATACAATATTAAATCATGACGAAAACTATACGCACAGTGAATGGTGCACTAGTGTGCACGGTAAATGGTGACATAGAACGGTACGAGGCGACCTTAAGGCCGCACGGGACGTTATCATAATCACCCTATCCATTTCAAGAAGCAAATCCCAAAAACGACCCCATATATCGATGCGAAAAATGTATCACTATAATTCTATATATCTAGTGCACAACCCAATAAATTTTCAGCTTCATCGGTTCCCTAAAACTCGAGATTTGCTTCCACAAAGTTTTGATGATAATTGTTAGAGTGAGACAAAAGATATGGAAAATAACACAGTCTCCCGTGTCCCCTTAAGGTGAAGATGCATCGAAACTCGAGATTTGTTTCCACAAAGTTTTGATGATAATTGTTAGAGTGAGACGAAAAATAGGGAAAATAACACGGTCTCCCGTGTCACTTTAACATGACATATTCAAACATAATTTTTGAGTAATTTTTTGTTAGGCATCACTAGTTTTAGATTTTCTCTGAATTATTATATAATTGCACGCTGCGTGGTGGTATTCTAGAACGCTTCAATTTATTTGGAAAAGTTATATATTTTTTTGAAGAGCAAATATTTCTTAAATGCACGGTGAATGGTAGCTTGACGCATAACCAAGGGGAAGGAACTACATTAAGGAACTTGAAACGAAACGAATGCGCTCGAAGAAGAACGTCACTGGTGTCCATTCGCAATCGCTACAAGAAAATCGTGGAGCGGCCAATATCCACGCCAACGAACAGAGTCACAACTGTCAACCAAATAATGTCGGCGGTTTGACTTTTTCCCATGTTATTGAAGGCCGAGCTCAACGCAAAAATACTCAGCAACACGTTGCTGGAGAAAGCGCCGATCTGTCCAATGTCACCCCGAGTTCATGTGTTTGGCGAAGGATTTATTTCAGCGACTGAAGGGTTGCCGAAGCAAAACGGAACAATGTCTAGCTCTTTCCGAGCTAATTTTGACATACGTTTACAATGTCTAATACACCCACGTTACGATTGGTTAATTGGAATAGGACCGCCGAGACCATTCCGTTCGGAGTATTTCCAAAGCGATAAGGAACAAATGCAAATACAGCCCACCACTGCTAAGTGGAAACACGCTTTTTGCTACACCAACAGAGAAGGCTAAATTACTTGCAGAGAGCTTTGCCCAATCGCCAATAACACCATGGATGGCGACAGTAAAACCGTCGAAACCGTGAGAAGATCTATCGATCAAATCAACCAACTATTGCCAGCAGCAGACTATTCTTGGTTAGTGAAACCTAAAGAAGTCAGCAAAGTAACCCGTAATCTAAAAACAAAAAAGCTCCAGGCCACGATGGAATAAGGAACTGTCTTCTGAAACACAGCGACGACAGGGACATTTTCGGATTGCTGTAGACATTATATGTATTCCGATAGGTAGCATGACGAGCGAATAAAATCAACAAGTTTTCGAAAATATCCCAAAGGAATGGTCATCGCAATAAGGGGACTCAGTTTCGCATATCATTGTTCATCTTTCCAAGAGAGAGAGAATGAGTACTTGTATTACGCGGTACGGTAGATGGTAGGTATCAGTTATGTGGATTTAAAATTTAGCCTTCACTGATTAGGGCTCCTCCTCTCCTGCGCAATCGGATACGTTCGTCCGGTCGATCGCCTCCATAAGGACATGTCTGCCTCTACTCATGGTATAGAACATTGATTAAAGAATAAAAAAGGTGAATACAAAACAATTTACGCTGTATAACTATGAGAGTTTTCACTAGTACAATGTTTGTATTTGTTGGTTGTTTGGTAGCCTTCTCATTTTCATCTACATCAACCGCTTCTCGATGATGAAAGACTTCTCACTACTAGTATTAGTCCTCGCTAGTTAAAACCTAAATGAAAACACCACTTGCGTGCAGTGTCTTGTATCATGTGTTTGTCTTTGATTCTCGCGGAGCACAAACCACACTTTCATTAATTACTAATAAGGAGTAATGCATAAATTATGGACTCTTCAGTTTTTTGTTCTAACATTTAACTTCGTTTGTTTTTTTTTTCAATCTTGATTAAATTTGGCTAAGATATAAATGTATCCGCATGGTTCCGTGTTTGTATGCTTCAGTTTGGAATTACAAATTCACTAGAACTTAATCGATTCGACATACCTGTTAGCAGCAATACGCGATTGTGACTGATTCTATCAAAATTCAGTACGAAAAACATTTGTATTTTTCATTCGGTTGCTTCTTTTGTGCCTATTTCTGCGAAAATTGTCCTTCTCGTCGCTTCTGTTCATCTACTTAGCAGTCTTTTGTCGGGTTTGTTCTATATAGCTGGTTCAGCTGCTTGCTTTCATTTCCAATGATAAATATCCTAGTCGACCTTTTGGTACATTGGTAGCTATCCATTGAATACGTGTTTACTTATATAAATGTTTGTTGGTTTAAATTTCAATATTTCTACGGTTTCCAAATTTGTCTGTCTGATTTTTAATGTCTCTAATAATGACTGAATGATGCTTCATTCTTTTTTTACTGTGGTAATGATCATTGAGAAAAAAAAATCACTGGCTGCCATTGATCCGCTTCTCGAACATATCGTCAGTAAATTGGACAAAATTGTAGTTATGGACACTGAATTTGAATAAATATACCCAATCCGCCTAAAGTATGTAATAGCCTCACTACACCAAAACACCTTTGGACAAGATAAGCCTACTACGTGTTAAAACTTTTGATTCCTGTGTCAAACAAGTTATTGCTGTTTGCATTTGAGATGCAAATCTTGGCTAAACGTCCTCCAAATGCGATAACACAAAACAATCAAAGGACACCTAGCAACGATTACAAAAATCACCGACGCCCTAGCAAGAAATATCTATCTTTGACACCGCATTTCTCATGAAAAATCTTACCGCATTTGGTATTCCCGTATTTGATGTTTGCATTTCAAACGCACACAGCAATACAAGCAGAGAGTGTATTGAAAATAAAAAATGGAGAACATCGTTCCTTAACGATAAAGACAAGTGAGGCCGGAAATAGTAGCATTCATACTTTTATCATTGTTGGTGATATTGTATCTCATTTAACGAAAAAAGCTCAACAAAGTTAAATATGGTTTACATGGAATTCATTATGTCCACAGAATATATGCCAACCAATTCTATGTCAGTTGGTGTAGCCCTCCAGAGAAGATAGAATAACATCTAATCCAGATTTTTTTTCAAAAGTGTTGGTGTTACTTGAACGGCTTAACTTGAAAGATATTAGACTAAATAAAAAAATGAGATTTGATCCCCTATGTTTGAATGATGTTAAATTTGTGTCAAGTTCTTGTCTGAAGAAACTTCTGGTAGCATCCTTTGAGATTTTTCTGAAGGAATACCTTAAGGGATCGCTGGAGTACTGCCTTTCACAAAACATCTTTGAAGGAATTCAAATATCTTGTATTCGAGTGATTATTGAGAAACTCCAGAAAAACTCTTAGCAGTATCACTGAGGAGATTCAAGGATGAATCCTTGTAGAATTGCTTAGGGTAATTTATAGTATTATTACCTATAATAATACCTGTGGGCTTCGTGGCCTTGTGGTTAGCAGCGTCAGTCGTCTAGGCGTATTTGGGTCAATTCTACAAGTAGCGTGAGGTGACAATTGTCGGTGTCGTACAGCGAGGTGACAATTCTCGACTCGAGTGAAGTGACTCGCCGTGCAAATCAAATGGAGAGTCACTTCACTCGAGTCGAGAATTGTCACCTCGCTATACGACACCGACAATGGTCACCTCACGCGACTCGTAGAATAAACCCAATTGTGCCACGAGGTGTGGGTTCGATTCCCGCTCCAGTCGGTGAAAACTTTTCGTCAAACGAAAAATTCATCGCTGGGCTACTGGGTGTTTCGTGTTGTCCGTTGCCTAATGTTAGTGATCGTTCAGTCTATGCAGTCTATGTGCTGAAGACGGTGTAAAATTGTCTTTTCTATATGGATGAATGGAATAACCCCTAAAGAAATTATAACAGTAGTTCTTGGATAAATGATTGGGGAAATTCCAACAAAAAAAAAATATTGTTGGAGAAACGGAATTCGTGGAGAATTGCCCAAATGAATTCTTAGACATATCTGTTTTACATCAATGAAGCTGGTCACTGGAGGAATCTCTTAAACATATAGGAAGAATTCACGTAGACAGTTACTTAGGAGAAAATCCTGGACATACACTTGGTGGAATTCTTGAGGAAATTTTTGGTGGAAATCCTGGGAAAATTTCTCAACAAATAGCTTAACAATTGTAATGAGATTTCTTCAGATATCAAATGGGAAATCCTAAGTCGAATTACTAAAATCTCTAAAGGAATGCTAGGAAGAATCTCTGGAGAAATACCTAATTTCATTCGAGTTATACTCGGAGAAATTCCCGGACGCTAGTAAAATTTGTGTAGAATACCTTGCCGAATTCTTTGAAAAATACTTGGCCGGATAATGAAAGATTCTTTTGGAAAAATCCCATGGAGAATCCAACAGAGGAATTATTACAGAAATTTATGGAGAATTCTCCAGACGAACTGCTGAAAGAATCGCTGTAGGAATAAAAAAAAATGCCTAAAGATTTTCTATTGCATCAAATTTCGCATAATAGGCAGTGTTTAGAATTCACAATGTCAATAAGATTTGAATCTTTAGAAGTGCCACTATCCAAGAATTTATTGCTGTAGGATGTTTTACAGGAATGCTTTGAAATATTATGACCTTTTCGCCGTAACAAAAAGTAGGATTTCTTATCCGAATCGAAAGTAACGCCAATTCAATAACCAATAATGGAACATTCAACAGAAAGAAGATAGGTAATTTGTTTTATGATTGAGTTTTGAAACTCGCACGAAAAATTCATCGGTTCTGTAAACTACTACTCTGTCCATGTACTTACGCGAGTTCCCACGGTTCGTTGTTTTTCAATTCAAATTAAATGCAAATAATCGTAAATAGCTGTTTTCTTAGTAAAAGCTCCTGTCCAAATTCAAATCACCAGCGAGGGGATTATTCTGGATCACTACCCCACTGGTACAGGCTACAAATGCACACGGTTCACCACTCTACACGGTATAGTCCAACTAACCGATCAACAACCTAATCGCGCCCACTCACCGAACCTTAAGACTTCGGGGACGATCCCAGCGAATTGTCCCGTGATCCCGTCGTGCCGGAGCCAGTTTGTGCGAAGAATAGATTTCTCAGGATGTGTGTCCTGGATTTGGGTGGTTCGTCGGCCATCGTCCGGCTCGGTGATGTGCTCTTGTCCGTTGTCGTCGTCACTGGTGAGACAGTCACCTTGGGAGACTGCGTCAACGAGGACAACGACTGTTGCTCCTGCTGATCCTGTTCCTCCAGTTCCTGCTCCAGACTCACATTTTCAGGGATGTTGTACGAGCCCGTATTGCTATCGATGGACAGCGTCCGATGCTGGAGCGCCGCTGATCCTAGCTTTGGAATGCGTTGCCCGAATGTATTCATCCGAGGGTGTTTGGTGCTGGACGCCAAAGACGTTCCACTGCCTCCACTGGGGTTAGTTCCTATCGCGCCACCATGACTGTGATGGCTACCGCTGGTCGTGATGTTCCCGGTGTTGTGCGAAGACGACAGACTGGTCGAGTCGAAATCGTCTCGAAACGAGCGTTCTGAGCTTCTAAACGAACGGCTACTTCCCAGACTAGCCTTATCTGCTGCCGTATCCTACAATAGGAGAGAAGCAGGAAAGAGGTGGGTTAGTTTTAATAAAAGTTCCGCCTCCGAAGGGATGTATACCTGATCCAATGGGACAGTATACCATATATCACAGTATTCTTTCTTGTTGGCACCAGAGCCCATACTGCCGCCATCAATGACGTAACATACCGTGTTATCGAACCGCACTCGTTCAGAGGCGCCGTCCTCCGATGCACTGAAGCAGGCCGAATCCGTGGCCATCTGTTGCGCCCGATAGCTAAGGATGGATCCGGCTAGGGCTTTCGTCGAGGCGGTGTCGTTCAGAGTGTTGCCAGACTTTTCGCTGACACAGGTGACCGCCGAGGCCGTCTCCGAGGTGCTAATGTCGGCTTGTACTTCCAAGCGATGGCTGAAAAGCAACGCGATGCATGTTAGTCTAGATATCTCTTGAAAGTAATTCTCGTTGAAATCAGGTAGGATGTCCCAAAACTCACCCCGTAATGCTGCCCGCTAGTGCGGTTGTCGATTCGCGCGTCGACGGGTTCGTCACGACGCCAAAGTTCGAATGTTGACTACTAACACCTAGATGACTACCGCTGGCAACGCTCAGACTAACCTCTCCTATACTAGTGGCCCCGATTCGGGACACGGCATCAACACTGGTGGCATCTGAAACAGTTCCAATTCCAATTAAGTTGTTGTCAATTTTTGATCGACAACGAGAATACACCAACCATGATTTCGGGAACCGTTGTCTTCCTCTTCGTCAAACTCGAATTTGGTCCCTTCGCCGCATCCGGCACGGCATAGCGAGACGGGCACTACTCCGTATACGTAGAACAGGAGGATCGGTACGCCAATAGCAACGGCCAGCCCGGCCAACACCGGCGACACTATGACCTAGAAAAAAGAAAATAATAAAAAGGCTTTTGAGAATAACTGTCCGGCAGCGAAAGGTGGCATCTTAATGTAATTGAATTTAATGCTTGGAATTTCATCGCATCGCGGGAATTTAATCCGATAGGCCTACATCTAGAGAGAACCAGCATGACAACGAGAAAGAAACAACTGCCAGAAGAGATTTTTGCGCTTGTTCTCCATACTTTTCCCATCGTTCGTATTATACATAGGACAGGAAAAGATATTCAGCTAATCTGCAGGATAAGCTTCTTTTTTGACGGTGGAAATAGGTCATCAACACCCAGCAGCCTCGCGAAGACGATAACAGCTAAGGGAACGAAATTATTGGATAATCCAACCTAAAATTCTCTTAGCCCGGATGACTTTATTTTTAAAGGTGACAGGTTGGTCACGTTTAGAGTCTGCCATTACTAAGAAATGCAGATAGCCGTTAGAGTGTTTGAAACGGCAGCGAACGCATAAAGCTGGCGCCAACTCGATTCTTGATCACAGGAGCGGAAAACTGAAGCGCTGAGGAGAATATGCATGATACAGTGCTGTTCTGAATAATAGCAGCGCATGTCGATTTTCATACAAAATGCTCAACTTTGACATGCTGTAGTTTTGTTCCCTTTCAAGCAATCGAGCTGAAATTTTCTCCACAGAACTACAAATATGATCAATTTTGTTACTACAAAATTTCAGTTTTTTCTGAGTCCCTGCCGAAAAGTGAGACACTAGGTGAAATTTTTCGAAAAAATAGCAGTTTTTCATTTTAAAATTTTTCTTCTTCAAATATCTTAAACATTTTCGGTTTAGGTGTAGGTTTGATAAGTAGGAGGAGATTGTTCCAATGGTAAGTGATATACAATTTAAAACTATAATGTCAAGCCGAAATTCAAATTTTTAAAACTGCTATTTTTTCGAACAATTTCACCTAGTATCTCACTTTCCGGCAGGAGCTTAGAAAATTTTGAAATTTTGTGTTTACAAAATTGGGCATATTTGTAGTTCTGTGGAGAAAATTTCAACTCGATTGCTTGAAAGGGAACAAAACTACAGCATGTCAAAGTTGAGCATTTTGTATGAAAATCGACATGCGCTGCTATTATTCAGAACAGCACTGTAGCTTATGCTTTCCAACACGAACGAACTCTGGCTTGGGGAAAAGCCAAAATGTAAGTCGTATCAGCATGTTCCCTCATCCTTCTTGGCTTTACGTCCCCACTTGCACCAGTTTAGTATAGTATGAGCATTTCTACCGTTGTTGTTGTTAGGTCTTCGCCAAAGCGGCAATTTTTTAATTTGTGTAACTGGTATAAATATAAACATGAACACAATTCACGTTTTGTAGTTGCTAGTTGGGTTGAATATCCATATAGAGACTGTTATGTCGGAATATTTGCAGAAGTTACCTTTAGAGTATGTTTTAAATCTTTTAGATATGTCGTTTTTTGTCAAATAATTGTTTATAACCTTTGGAACCGTTGAAGGCAATATTTGGTGTGATGAAGACAGACTTTCAGGATAACTCAGGATCTTTTATGGATTATTTATTTCTAGTAAAAATCTTATAAGCAATTTATAAGCGGTGTGTTGCTCAATTTCCAGGGTTTTTCCCGTATTTGTCCCGGACAATTCCCGGATTTCCCGGATAAATGGATACCTTGCCAATCGATCAAGTGTTCTGCTCGAATTGCAATGTGGATCTCTAGTAATACGATTTCTGTCAGATTTATCTTCTGTCTATTCATCCAATGTGCTATATGAGCTATTAGGTGAATTGACTGTTTAACGATAAACTTGCGACGATCGACGCGCCACCATATTTCATTTAATGGAGGTTATTAGAAATAAATTGAAGGTGACGATTTGGAGGTTATTTGGGAATTTGGAGGTTAAAATCACTTCCAAACACTAGCGATTTTGCGGTGGGATGTTGACGTTTGATCACGAATAGACAGCTTCAAATAAGTGTTGTTGAGCTCTCCGTGACTCTTAGAAATTTTAGTATAAAATAAATATAAATAAAATAAAAATATATATATAAAAAAATAATTTTAAAAACTTTCATAAAAAATATTTAATTGCAGTAATTTAATTGTTCCTATTTCCGCTTAAGGTGATTATAGAACGAAGCCACACCTCAAATTTTCAAGAGCACAAGACTTCAGAACCAAACAGCGCTCCGCGTTGAAAATCTATCCCATTGGTCACCACCAGGGAGCAAGCAATTTGATTGGTTTTCAACGCGAACAGTTGTCAGATACTCTCGTCTTGTGCACTTGAAAATTCAAAGTTTGGCTTCGTTTTATAATCACCTTAAGGTAAACAGATTTTGTGACGAATTTACTAGAAGATGCATTATTTCGAATTTCTTTATTGATCCTGATATTTTTATGGTTAAACCATAGCTACTACTGCAATAAAGAAGGCTGTATACTGAAATCGACATTTCTTTAACATTTTGTTTAATATTAATAACCTAGTGACCCAATAATCACTCACGAAGTCTTGTGTTTTCAATATAAAGAATTATTTTATCTAATGAAAATAATGTCCAACGACTTCATTTGAAAGTTGTTAATATTGCTAGAATACATCCGTGCGGAAAATGTTGGTTTTTGACAAGAAAAATCAATTTTTACACTAGTGAGCGGACATGGCACTGATGGTATATAGATTCGATATCCAGAATTTTACCAAAATAGGGTCCTAAACCTCAGTCCCAATTTTAGTACCACACGCTTCATTTTAGGCCAAGAACACATGTTTACTCAATTTTGAATGCTTTTCGTTGGTTTACGGTCAAAAAACATTTTTTTTATGATTTTTGAGATTTTGTCACACCCTTTGGTTTAAACTCAAATAATGGGTGTATTTCGTTTTCCGTGTCACTTCCGAAATGTCAGATAGGAACAACCCCAGTGTTAAAACGTTGAGCCCCTGTGCCATTTTTGTCGACTAAGAGAAAGTCAAACATGATCAAAAGTGTCCAGGTTTAAATTTGGACCCATTTTTAAAATTAAAGTTTAAATATGATATAGTCGCTATTTGAGCGGGAAAATTTAACAAAGTAGTAGCAAGAACACGCTATATCGTGTTATTGAATAAAAACAAGTTTTTATCAAACATTTTAGGACACTATTGTACAGATATATACAGATTTTTGAACAAAACTGAAAACACATATTTATGAAAACCTTAAAATTAAAGCTGAGTTGTAACAATTTTGTATTTTAGTTACAAATGATTTGTATTTCCTTGAATTTTGTGTTGATTTCTCATGGCCATATTAATTTTTGAGGAATTATAAATATTTAGATTTTAATGTGGCAACCCTGGCCGTCAGTTCTATCGAAGATGACGTCCAAAAAGCAAGCACTTCGCGAGCGTGTTATACGGTTTTATGGTTTTACGTACGTGCCGAAAGAACGGAACCCGACCAATTTGCCCCAGTGCCGGATTTGTAAGGCTCCCTCCGTGCCCTAGTGTACAACAATAATTGGCGGGTCAAGGATACGAAGCAGTTGATTACGAGGATCCGGAATTGTTTCTGGTTTGACGTCAAAGCCGTTTATCTTCCAGAGACAAGCGTTCTTGTGACAGCATCGCGACTAAGTTGTGTCGTACGGCTGATCAGGGCCCCTTCTCCAATATTCATTGGCATTTTTTTTTGTAAGCTTAGCTTAGCTCAGCTTAGCTTAGACTGACTACACATATCAATGGGTGCTATTCCGAGATTGACCAAACTCAGTGAAGATGCACAAAGAATCAATTAGAAGTTCGGCTGGGATTGGCCATAATCTTCTTCAGTGTGCATAATTCAGTGCCTCTATTTATACATGGTCAATAACGGCGCCGGCCACGTCCTTGCAGTCAGGTGGGATTGAGGGAAGGAATGTTAGTGTGCAACCTTTGCTATTTGGAGACCGTGTTTTCCTCTGCATCTCCACAAAGGCTACTGGGATGGATGGTTGTTAATGGGGAGGATCGTTGGGTCACAGGATTCACTTTGATAAGCGATTAGACCATGATAAACGATTATTTGTGAGATATAAACATGCTTAGGAATATAATATTTTCAATTAACATGGAAAATTTCCAAATAGGAGTAAAAAATGTCGTTAGGGGGGCTGGGGGCAAGGACACCTTAAGATATATAGGTTCAAATCATGGTTGATTACCACAATTTTTGAAGATTATTCCAGTGTAGGAGCAAGCTCACCTCTTGTTCTAAATGATGTTATCGATAGATTTCAAAAATATAAGAAACACATGATGATTTAAGATTTTTGAAAATGTCCCTTCCTTTGAGGTTTTTAAACGAGGCACGGGGCAAGAGTGCCACTCGTATGGGGCAAGAAGACCACCAGAGCAAAATGCCACAAATTTTGTATATCATTATTTCCCCGCCTAAACGATAAATTCTAGAGTTAGTAAAGATAAAAACTGAGAGATAAAAGTTGACTTATAGCTCAAATTTTACGAAATTAATTTAGTTCTCATCTTATTTGACCGTAACAATAATAGTAAAAAATTTCAGAAACCATTTTGAATGTCCAAATTTGTTTGTTTTGATTTTATTTAGTAGCAAACATTGATTTAATGCAATATTAAACAAGAAAAATAAAAGTTCATTTGATTTTATATGAGAAAATTGCGGTGTCCCTCTTGCCCCATAAGACATACTGTTTTTATATATGTAAAACTTAATGTCAAAAGAACTTTTTCGAAAAAATTTCCTCACAGCTATATTAAACAATTGAAAATCATCAATATTGTGCGGAAAAATCAATATGTTTTGTATTTATTGGGAGTCAAACCATGTTTTCCAGTCTTACATTCTTATAATTTTTCGCATTGGTGAGTTAAAAACATTTTTTCTATTTTTTTGTACTAAACATTTTTAACTGTAATATTTACACAACCCTCAATTAGTACTCAATTCATTCTTATCCTGAGTTTAGCATCAAAAAATTGATTTGAACTACGTGAAATTAGAGGTGGCACTATCACCCCGGGTGTGCTCTTGCCCCATGCCCCCCTACTTGAAGTGACGAACCATTCAAAGTTTGTTGAACAAATAGCTAAAAGCAACATTCCTACAGATGTTAGGACGAAAGTATGTGTAACAATATTTTACTCAAATTAAAAAAAATAAATCGATTGGCTGGACCATCACATAATATTCTTATGCCGACACTTACAGTGGCGAACCATTCAAATTGTTTTAAACAAACTGAAAGTTTTGCTATACTTCTAGCACAGACAAACAGACCGAACCATTCAAAGCTTTTTTTATATAAAAATAAAGGTAAAAGGCAAGCGATTTTATATGTGCTTGCCATGGAATCGGAAGACCACACACTACTAACGCGAATCTCTTTTCGCACTCTCAATGACATTTTTTTTTTGTAAATAATTAAAAATACTGAACTTGTTGACTTTTTTTATCGTTTTACTATATGATCGAAAAAATTCTCATTTTTCAATGACCACCCGTTAAATAGATCAAGCAAGTCAAGTATTCAGGATATTCCCTTAACATTTCATGCAGTTCGGTAGAGTTGTCTCAAAGAATTCTTTTTTTTTAAGTTTAAGTAGATTTTCAACAATCATTGATATTAGAAGTATAAATTCTCACTATTGAAAAACGATATCATCCATGTTTTCCACAGCAGATCACCACAATTTATTTTTGAAAGCTACGTGGTACTCCTCGACCAAACATTACAATAAAGGCAGTTTTTTAAATTAAGGTGAAGATAAATTAAAGCCACGCCTTAAAACTTCACGAGCAAGACAACCGTTCAAACTGTCATTTTCTGGTGGTGACCAATTGATCAAGTTTTCAGCTTTATCTGCTAGATTTGTGCCCTAGAAGATTTGAGGTGTGCCTTCGATTGATCTTTACCTCAAAGCAGTGGATATTTTTTTACAGGACATCTACTGACATATAATAAATTACGGCATGATTTTAATTATCTACGTTTACAGCCATCTGGAGCTCCCTTTATTTTTCTTCATGAGTTTCCTGTATTTTCTCCTCTTTGCATTTTCTGCGTAAGAAATCATGTTCAAATTATTTTCGTAGTAAGCGTTGATACCGAGCGGTTGTGTTTTTTCTGCGTCTGTCAAGATTTTTTCTCGTAAAATATAGAAAAGAAGGATTTTCAACAGAATTTTGAATATTTATAGTGACTAAAAGTAGCCAATATGTGCATCATTCCTGTGACCCGGAGTGGTGCGGGTGTGTATATGCGAAACTAGATGTTGTAATCTGGGTCGGTACGGAACAGGAAGCAAGTGAATGCCAAGGATGGAAAGCCACTCGGCAGGATCGCAAAGTTTTTCCCGACAAACAAAACCAATAACGACGGGAACAAGTTCAATGCTGTGAAATTGTCTCACCGGTACAGTGTACTGTCAACGTTCATCAAGGGAAAATACAGGCAGGATTTGATAGCAGCGGGTTGAGCGATCCGAAGCTTGTGGTTTTGATGAGAAACTACAAAATGGCAACGTCGGTAGGTATTTGTGGTGTCGATGGTAAACGGATGTGATGTATCTACCCAGGAGATGCAGAGGTGATCACGGTATCTAGAAACAACGGTAGTCACACTAACATTATTTCTATCATTTTACGGTAAGATACTTTATTAACACTATATATGATATATTACTATATATTGGGTGTTGGGGAGGAGTAGCCTAAGGGAGTTAATTGAACTGTTGACTGGATGAAAGTGCGTGGGGTCGCCAGCCTTTTGTCATGAGAAAACAGCCTTAGTGTTGTCTTCCAAAGGTCTTCAAAGATATTAACTAGCCCTGCTACAACAAACCATCAGGTAGATCATACCATCCCGGTATGATTCTGCAGCCATAGGTAATCCTTGCGCTGATGGTGGCTAAATAATCATCATCATCATCATCATCATCAAGAAATCATGTTCAAATTATCGTTAAAAAATGCGGAATTTTAAAACAATACATAACCTTATAATGACTTAAAAATTCATGTCTATATATTTCTTGCATAACTCAGAACTCAGAAATCTACAAAGTATTAATGATAGCATAGTTAAAATTAAATCTATTTTTAGATGCATTTTTCATAATCTACATCATTTTTATCAATTACTGCACTAGCATCAAATGCTTCAGAAAAAAACTTAAACCTTTCGGTAGCCTGACTGACGAAGTTTGGGGTTTGAAAATCAAAACATTCAGTATTATTACCCGAATATCCAAATTGTTTCAGAATAGAGGTCTTTGGATTCTACATAATCAATATCTTGCTAATCCATATATTTTATGCCCTTCTTTTATAATCTCAGTAATCTTAGGAACTAATTCTCAAGACTTTTGAATAGGCAAACTTTTAGATAGTATGATCAACAATTCTTCTCGTTACTACTACCTTGGCCATTAATTATACAGTTACGTCTCGACATTAACCATATGAAAGCACTTTGTTATCAACACAGTACATCGAATCTATAGTAAGCGAAAAACATTCAATACCCAATTCCTCACAGGATGGAAAAAAATTGCACAATGAGACCACTAGACAAAACCAGTGCCAAGGTTGGCAAACACTTCACTGTCTGCCTGTATGAGTGGTGGCACGTGTATATGCACCATCGCTCGCTTCTATCGCAGTAATACTCGAGATTGTTTACTTGAATCCCTGTTGCCCAAGGCTTGAATTTCAGCGAGATTCAAGGGAACGAACGGATTCACGTCCTTGCAATTGTAGGGATATGAAATGGAAATAATGAAGATCCATAAACAAAACAGATATTTAAAAAGGGAGTTCTACTATTCCTGCTTATTAGGTGCTACACGAATAAAATAGCCGATCAAAGTGAAGTTTTTTTTTCCATTCATAAAAAATACGAACCACGAACGCAAGGCCTGTCTTTTTCGCTATAACTGCACTGTCGGTGAAGATGGCTTGAGATTGCTTCGCTTCGCGAAGATGCTACCTACCGTCAGTGTTGGGAAACTCGTGAGTACTCACTGAAAACTGAAAACTCACCCGCGAGTATGAGTTGTACAGCTTGAACTCTCGCGTGAGTATACTCAGGCGTGAGTTTCAGCTGTACAACTCATACTCGTGAGTGAGTTTTAGACTAACGCTTACTCACTCGTGAGTAGTTTTACTCACTTGAAGTATTGTAAATATTCAAAAACTTGCAAATGCCTCAAATAAATAATAAGTTCTATGTAAGGCTTTTATAAGGGCGTTCTTAATGAAATGGTAAGATAATTTTTTTATTCTGGGAACTGTTTGATGGACGCAAAACCTTGTTTTAATATCAATTCTTAACACAAGCTGTAATTTATTTTGGGCATTGCGCTCCGTATGTTGTCTCGTAAATGTTTTTTTTTGCGCTACGCCTCTACAGTACATTACACACTGCTCGAAGCAAACATATAGGGTAAATCGCCAAATGTTGAACGGTTAAGATAGACGTTTTTTTGTTATTTGATTTTCATGGAAATTTCGATAGAAATGTTGCTTAAAAAGCATTCAACACGTAGACGATTTTTTAACATTATTTCTGTAACATTTTTAGCACGGTAATGTCCATTTTTAATTGAAAAAATATATATTTAAAAAGACAGTTCTATACCCAATTGTTGAACACATACATAACCCATCTTATCCTAATGTTGAACGATTGTCGCTAAATGTTGACCGTTTTACTCCCGCATTCATTCAACTTGCAAGTTTGCGCTCCTCGCCGGTTGTGAGGCCAGGGTTAGGTCCACGAAGCACTTTCCCTGACCACTCTGGGCTGAAACGGAAGTGAATCGTCCCCTACGACACTCCATAGACTTTAGCGGCTTCTCCTAATGTACATTATTTTCGACATTACAGCATCAATCGCGAGATTGAGGTTATACTCCGGATAAATCGGCTGCCGATGCGTAATTTCAATCATGGTGTAAACAAACAAACGGTGATGGCATTGATGCCATAGTGAAGATAGTGAAATTCGTAAAAAAAGAATCAGAATGGCTATGGGAATGGGATGCAATTAATTATACTTTTCTGAATCGCGTTTTCATCATTGCAACATACACCATTATAGGATTTTTAAAATAATTATTCAACAGATATTTAAAGCAAAAAACAATACTATATTGTGTAATGCAATATTCCATTTCAATATAGGTGTTTGGTACGAAAATAAAAAAATCTGGCAATACTGTTGATGAAACCAAGCCTTTCATGTTATGCTAGTGTTCAACAAATGGAAAATGTACGTGAAACGAAAGTGCAATTGAAAATGATTTTATGTAATTAATAGATACGAGTAAATTGTACGGATGTTTAGAAAATAACTAAAGTAGACTTTTACTGATATCGTGAATAGGTGCTTAACCCAATATACGTAGTATGTTTTACCACACAGCTTATTTCATAGCAGCCCCAGCTTAAGTTATTTTTTAAGAGAATCGAAATTTTCGTTCCACCTACCGATAAAAATTTTCAATAAATAGTTCGTTTCAGAAATTGATGTGCTAATTAAATTTATTGTGTCCAATAGTACAGCTAACTTACAAAATAATCTGTATAATTTATTGCAACTGTTTGAAAATGGTTCAATTTCCTGTTTTAACATGGTTTGTACA
Source organism: Aedes aegypti (assembly GCF_002204515.2). Classification (NCBI taxonomy): domain Eukaryota; kingdom Metazoa; phylum Arthropoda; class Insecta; order Diptera; family Culicidae; genus Aedes; species Aedes aegypti. Next base: position 271,809,325 of record NC_035107.1, read on the forward strand.
GATCGTTCAACATTTGGGTAGCGTTCAACAATTAGCGAATTACCCTAAACTAGTCAGTGGTAGTTTACTTATTTTAACTGATGCATACCATATGTGTGATTTCAACACATCCAGATTTCTACTTCATTTTATTAAAATTGACCACACAAAAAAATGCTTCGGATTACTTTTCGAATAAACTTTGCGAAAAAAAGATAAAACCATCCCGTGAGCAGTTCTTCAATATGTATTAAAATTGTATACATGTGTTGGTTTACAAGAGCTTGGTATTGTTCGCATTTTACTCAATTTTGTGTAACTTCGTTTAGGCTTGTAATTAATTTCGTTGCACAACCTCTAGCTTTAAAGGCTTTCAATTTCATGATACATAATTAGATGATCGTTTTTATGGTGTGGTCTCAAGAATTTGGGCTGTTATAAGGTTTTGACGTTTTGAAGTTTACCGTGACATGCCCTATAACAATTAAAAATCTCAAGTTTCAATCAATCAGAAAAAAATGATTATTTTCAAGTTTCTTTTTACTGTCCATAACTGCATAACAGTCACATTCGACATTTTTGACAAATTGGAGTTAATACCATGAAGAGTCGTCAAATGAAATACTTTCGATCAACTTAATGAAATCTGTGAGATTGTTCTAGATAATTCGAAAAAATAGCAAGTTGTTTTGTCACATTGGTAATTACAACCGCATAACAGTCATATTGAGATTATAAATGTGCCTCGTAATGTAATAGCAATGAATTTTTTATCAGAATTATTTTCTGACTATTCACGTAGTATGCGATATGAGTTGTACAAAATCAGCCTCAAATAAGCACTTTTGAGTTCCTGGTAATTTTTTGAAATTTTAGTTTCTTCCCATACTGCAATAAAATGCACACTTGGTATTCCATTTACTCAATGCCTACTTTTGTCGAATATTACAAATATGCAGTTATGGGCAGTTTAGTTTTATATAGTAAAGCGTCTTATATATTTTGCATAGAAAATGTGGTTTGTACAATTTACAGGTACAATTACAATTTTCACGGAATTCTATATTCTACTCTATTACATTATGTGCCAAAAAATTTTGGGCAATTGCAAGGGACATGAAGGTCTTTATTTTGTCTTTGATACAAGAGTCCTGGGTTCGAATGTCCGTTCAAGTTTCTGACTTATTATTGTCCGTGCCCTAAAAATCAGAAAATGCCCCTGAAGCTACAGTTGTTAAGTCAGCCGTCTGTCCTGATGCACGTCTCGCTGTCCGTTCGTATGTCAAGTCCATAGAGGTCCTATCTGAAAATGTGGATTTTATTAATACAACTCCCATTGAAATCTTTGTAAAATACCCTAGAGTATCGTTGGAAAACTGTGGAAAATCTTTATTTGTATTATATTAAGCCACGGAGTGTTGAAGAATTTCCTAGAGAAGATTCTTGAAAAAATCCACTCCTAAAGGTTGCTGGGATAAAGTAATCTCTACAGATATTTAGGGTTCAACATTCATTTCCAAATTTTAGAACCTGTCTACAGGAAACGTATCGTTTAACTTTGTCAGATTTTTTTAGATAAAAATTGAGCATGATAATGAGAGGTCTAATTTTCCTATTCCTTCTTATCGAACAACAACCAACGCTTACCTAGCGGTAAAATCAAGTCACTCCTCTGTTATTTAAACTTTTGCAACAGCAAGGTCTGGTTGGCCTCGTATTGGACGCTCTCGAGCAGCAGCATGCGCCCGTTCAGCACAAAGTCCAAAATCTTCGTCATGTCACCAATGTGTTTCTGATCATGTACAGCATGTTCCGCTCGGAGGAGGCCGTCCACGGAATTTACTCGTACCGCCTGAGTTCGTCCCTCACGGCAAACAGTATGGATTTCAGGTGTTCCGCGAGCTTGGTGACTGTGGAGGACGGTTACGGTGATTGTGTTGACCTCCACCAGAATCTCCTTCGATCTGCGTTTGTCGAAGACTGAACTCGTGAAACTGGTTGATCTGCACCTAGAGCAGGTTCTGTTTGGTGAAAATGGGGGATGGTGGCGAGCGGTGTCTTTCCTTGAGGACCAAATCAATGGCTTCCTCGAATGATTCGGTAGTGGCTGTTGTGTGGACATTTGAGGGGACGAGATGAGCCGTAGAGTGGATAGTATCGTCGGAGGAGGTGGCGGTAAGTTTATCCAAGAGGGCGGATCCGTGCAGGAATTCCAGGAACTGAAAGAGGGGATATCCTTTTCGTGAAGTTGCTGGGCTGTTCACATCGATGTGGAGGAACCGATGTCCTTTATTGAGACGAGGTAACTAACCAGTGACGATCAGCTCCTGGGATGTTCTTTCAGATCCTGCGCTATCTTTAGCACGATTTTCATCTCGTGTTTGCTCCTGATCCGCAGAGCCAAATGGAATACAATTTTCACCGGTAGCTGTTTCAGAATTGCTTAAGTTTTAGGTTTTTGCGCCACCCGAATAAGTTCTCGTTTCTTACCATTCCGGCACCTATGCCAAGTGATTTTCACTATTTAACACTTTTTTTTTTACAATAAAATAAACTTATTTCCTGCGTTGTGGAGAAAAACGCGAACGCCAACTGCACCTTGTGTCGTCAACCGGTACGAAAACAAAGGTGAGCAGTGTTGCGAGATTTTATCGCATCGAAATTGGATGCGATAATGGACCAACGCACGCATTCATTCTTTGACGTTTTAGTGGTGCCGTGTTATTTATGTTATGATGGCAAACGACAAAATGGACCGATGCACGAGTTCATTAATTTGGTGTTTGAGCGGTGCCATATTCACTAGTTGCCATGGTCAAATAAATAACACGGCACCGCTCAAACTTCAAATAATGGACTCGTGCATTGGTCCATACATTGGTTTCGTGTAATAATCGTAGTGGACTTATCCACGGTCTTCTTTTACCCTCCACTTTTTTTTCTTTTCTGCTGTAAATGCGGGCAATGTTTACATTAAATGACATCCGGACCAACATCCAGACAACGAATGTTCACCGGATGAACATGAATTGGATGAATGTACAACGAAATCATTCATTTTTTGTAAACACGGCCCGCAGTAAAGGCTTTCTTCCCGCTGGAAGTTGCAGCGTGACGTCATCTTAGATTAGTTCATAATTGGTGTGCATCGGTCCATTGTGGCGTGAAATTGTTGATTCAGTGTTATCTGTTTAGATGTTAATTAAATAAATGAATGTTACTATTATTGCTATTCAATTTTGAATATCAATAACATAAACGTATTCAGAAAAAAGTATCTGTATTATTATTTGTTACTAGAAGAATGAAATTGGTCTGGAATATATACTGCTTCGCGACTAAAAATGGATGAACCAACGTGCGAAGTTCGATTTTTGACCAACTTCGCCGCGTCGCGAGTCACTTCGCTATAGTGCGCATCTATGCCCTCCGCCGTGTGCATCATGCGCACTATTGAGAACCGAGTTGCGACGCGGCGAGGTTGGTCCAAAATCAAACTTTGCACCTTGGTTAACCCATTTTCTAACGCGAAGCAGTATATTTGAACACAAGCAAACTTTCGCCATTATAACTTGTTGATTCATGTTTGAAAACTGACTATAAATTCAGTAATATTTTAAAATCCATGCTAAAAAATGCGTATCACAATACAGAAATCGAAGCAAGTGTTAATACTATGAATTAATTCTACAGTCTTTCACCTAGTATAAAACATACAAATGTACACTCTTAATTTGTTTTGGATTTTCTTTACTCACCATACTCACAAAGAGTAACTTGCTCACTCACCCGAGAGTAATGACGTCATACTCACTGCGAGTATTACTCTTTACGTGAGTAATACTCGCAGTGAGTTATGACGTCATACTCTCGCGTGAGTAAGAGTAAGGAATGAGTAACTCACAGTGTGAGTATTACTCGCAAACGAGTACGAGAGTGAGTATTTTTTAACTCGTGAGTACGAGTTTCCCAACACTGCCTACCGTACAGAAGAACACTTTGGCAGGATAATTATGTCAATAAGAATTTTGAACTTTACGCCCAGGAATCCATCGAGCGGGAAGTAACTTTGCAGCAATCCTTTCTCGTGACCCAATTGTATAAGGGTGAAGTAAACAAGCAGCAATTGTTGAGATTTTCTGATTTTCCAACTTTTTGCAAATAAAGCAGAACTGTACTCATCTGGATGTTATTTGACCTTGTTTGGTATTGAGTTTGTCGAGTGGCACGAAATGTGTACTTGACACTAGGAACGTTACGCTCTGATTTTCTGTTTGATGCTGCTGAAGGTGTGTATTGAATTTGGTTCAAGGAATGCAGTTTATTTTATACATAAAATCGTCCATCTTATTGAAACTTCGACTATTTCCATAAAGGTTTTGTAATTGATGCTTGAAATGCCATCAATCTCTGAAAAATCAACTGTAATTTAATTGGCAAGTAAAGCTACTTTATCACCCCTACAAACGTACATCCTTATATCCGACACCTTTTGCTCCCACTAGGCCAACTGGACCCATAACTCATCTCCATTGAAGCAAATTACTTTATCCGTTTCGTTGCACCTTTGAAGCGGTCAACTTAACAAGTCTGCCGGCCAACTTCTACGAAGACAACGAGCAGACCTACATGGAGCATCAGGTCCATCTAGTTTCCAGCGTCGCGTCCCCAACGAATGTAGATGGTGATGACAACGTTCTCAGGAAAAGCACAGAAGAAAAAAACCATGTAGGTTGGTGTATGTATGTACACTAGAGTGATGCAAAATTTGAAATTTTTGCTCCCCTATGCTTAAACCATTTAAATTATGGTAAAAAGCATCCTCCCAAAATTTGAAATGATTTGGAAGATATTTGACTGTGCACACGCCATTTGAAGTTTATATGGAGATTACTATGGAAAACGCCAACCTTTTGTGTTCAGCCCTATATCTCTTCGTCATAATATTTTATGAAAAAGTGAACACACTCTTCTCATGTGAAATTCTTCCAGCTACAACTTTGCCGAAGACCACATTTTGATTGGACGTCAGGAAAAATTGTTATTCATCATCATAAAGTGGTTTTGCCTTCAGTAAGCTTTACCAACTATTCGGCAGGCAACCGTGGTGCTCCTGGCGGGAAGAATAGATCAAAGTAATCCAGGCTACTATGTTCTACAGCAAAAAAGCAGTGTTGCTCTGGAAGTAATTGAATGATCATCTCAGCATGGTTTAGACTTTGGAATCAAGAATAACAAATTATCCTTACGTCCAAACAAAATATGGTCTTCGGCAAAGTTGTAGCTGGGAAGATTTTACATGGGATGAGTGTGTTCGCTTTTTCATATATTATTATGACGAGCGGATAGAAGACTGAACACAAAAGTTTTGGCTTTTCCATAGTAATTTCCATATAAACTACAAATGGCATGTGCACAACCAAATTTCTTCCAAATCACTTCAAATTTTGGGAGAATGATTTTCATCATAATTGACACCGTTTAAGCATAGGGGAGCAAAAACTTCCAAATTTGCATCAGTCTAATGTACACGCTTAAATAAAGTTACACAAAATTGAGCACAAAATCAAACTCTTCTGAACCAAAACATCATGTGTGTAATTTCAGCAAATTCTGGATAACTGCTCCTTTGTTGATTTGTTCTAACAAAGAATATGACACATGAAGATGCTTCGCAATATGAAACATCTTAGTGTGACATAAAATTATTGAAAATGAAGCAAAGAGTAGCACAAAACCGATTATTTCAGAATGTGTGAAACTTACACACATGGTCAAGAAGAGCCCGATTTTGTGTCACTTTATTTTACAGCGTATTTCTACGCTCCGCCCACACCCCCTAAGCGCTGCACCCGGCCCGACTTCTTTTTTTTTGTCCTTGTGTAGCCAGTCGACGGTGGCTACAATTTGCCCCTGGTGCGAGACTGGAAAATTGCATCCCTTGGGTGTCATTTCCATGGTGCTTTTTTTCTGCTCGAGACCGGAGAGCTCACCGTACCGTATCGCTTCTGGAACAACAAAAAGGACGAACCTTACAGCAGAGTGTCCGCATGGAGATGTTGAAATATTTATGTTCTTTTGGCTTGTTTCTTCGTTGGTTAAGTTTTTATTTCTCTTTTTTTCTAGTTCATGGTTACCATAATACCATCAAATAGGGGAACATTTGTAAGGTTCCTAGTTTTATTCTGGTTTTAAAATAGTCTTGAAACCAATTCCTGGGATTCATAACCTTAATAAAACCAAAAAATATTAGTAACAGTGCTCTGAAATATCGTTGTGTGGTATAAAATTACTGGCATTTACGGAAACAACTAGCTACCCTATCCAATACCGACATCACGACAGGAAAGCGAATCGAAGAAGTCTGCCGAGTGGGGAGCGTTTTTTTCTCCCGACTTTCTTGGTGACTGAGTTGCAAAGCGCCTCCAGCAAAAGGGAAATGATTTCAAAGGAATCCAATCGGATAGGTCTATTGACTACCGTTCAGCAGCCACAATATGTAGCAATGAGGAGTTGACTACCTTTGAACCAGGATAACGTCCCCCGACACATGCATTTATGAATTCATGTTGAAGTAGTGGGCCAACCATTTACAGAGAAGGCGATTATGGTTTTCTTAAAGCTATTCTGTACTCAAGTCGATCAACCCAGCATGAGGCACCGAGCGTCTCCTTCTAACTAAGGGCTGTGACGAATTTACCTTGTGGGCTTCGTGGCCGTGCGGATAGTGTTACCAAGCATTTAGTCGCATCGTGTCAAGAAGTGTGGGTTCGATTCCCGCTTTAGTCCGGAAAACTTTTCGTCAGGAAAGTGTTTCGACTGTGCCACTGGGCGTTGCATGCTAGTCCGTTGTCTAGTGTGGTGCTTCCTTCAAAGGTCAAATTGTCCACTGGAAGCATTAACGTATCGGTGTCTTAAAAATTGTAGGGTAGTAGCACCTGTAAAGGATATCTAGCAAATCAGTGTGAATCATTTTGTGTTTAGAGAAAAGAAAGACAAGGACACCGTCTTCAGCCATTTAGCTGCACATACTGTAAAACTTTACACTAGACAACGGACAAGCATGCTCCAGTGGCACAGCCGAGAAACATTCCTGACGAAAAGTTCCAATGGCTGAAGCGGGAATCAAACCCACACCCCATGACACGATGCGCTTAAATGCCTGACGACACTAACCACACGGCCACGAGGCCAACTAAGTTTAGTTTAGTTTCATTTCATTTTCTCCTCAAAACATTGTGAGTGCTGTTCTGATTTCCTGTCCATTTGTCGCAATACATTTTTTGGCCTTTTTTATTCTATTGTCATCAAGGATTGAATTCGGAGAGAATTGAGAATATCGCTCGCTTTGCTCTCTGTAACAATAATAATTCGCATCACATCATGAGAGTCTGTTTATAATATTCTGCTACAGCTCTGATTAGATCTGGGGGATGACAGTGCATGATAAAATCCATCTAAACAAGCTTTAAACCTGGGGGTAGTATTGCTATAGGCTGTTCGGGGACTGTTTATCATGTCAGTAAAATAAAATACCTACCCCCAATGGTGAATGAGAGAGAAAAACGGGGTTTATCATCGCTCTCTCTTTGGGAGTTTCGTTCGCTGCTGCTATTTGTCAAGCTTGCTACAACTTGCTATACATTGCCGATCATGGACCGATACAGATAGGTTGTTTTTCTTCGCTTGCTAAGGTCGTTCTTCAGAATCAAATGAGAACGAATTCTGCAATGCCTGATTCTGAAGCATATTTTCAACCAACGATAGCATTTGAAGAATGAAAGTAAAGATATTGAAAAAGATACAGGACATTCCTTTTTCCAAGTTTAGTTCGTCACAGTCCTTAGTTCCATCAATTGGGAACATGTTTCACAAAGCTAATCTGATTGCTGTTAGCTTTCCATTCTGTGTTTTACTGTGAATCGATTACTTACTTCCGGTGCATATTGGAGAGCACACAATGACTGTTGAAGCTATGCACTGCACACCCACTTTCTGCTACCATACATGTTGGCTTCCTGCCCATCCCAACGGGGTCGTTCAATATATTGCAGGTGTGTTTCGATTCTCAGTCAGTACCCGAACAAACAAACATTGTCGATGGAACAATCAATTTAACGATGCGTAGTGAAAGTAGAAATCATTCTTTATTGAGTGTGTTCAATGTACTTTGTACAAATATTAAAAAACAATATTGTGGACCGTAAGTGTTTTAAAATTGAGCAACACTTGTTTAACATTACGCCTGTCACTTATGGCCATGAAGCAGTACCATAATAAGAGCAACATGTTTGCTGTAATCAACAATAATGTAAATGTGAAAGAAACTAGTAGAATCGTACCAAATTGGTCCCATATTGGTTTGTTGGTTTCATTGTTTCATTGACAGTGAAATGTATTCAGAAGCTAAAGTAGGTTCCTTGTTACATCTTTCATGATGTGCTAATAAACGATCGTGCAGATGTACGCTCTCGTGTTCGAGGGGGTGAGTTAATCCTCCCGTGGGAATTGACACTACCGGTGTCAGGTACTGAATTTGATGGACTTTTACCTTTGCGTGCCGAGGGTTCATGATCTGAGAAAATCTATCTTATTCTTATCATCTTTCGTCTGTGTTTCTTGATATTTTTTTGAATATGGGATATCAAACCAACTGAACGAGAAAAAAAAATTCAAGCTGGTGATCCACAATTCCTCGAATTTCGGTGAAATTTCAATGAAACAATCCTTTGGGTCCAATATATTGAAGAAAAACCTAAGATTTCGTTCCAACCAAACCACTGAGAGAAACATCCCAACGAAGTTTCTCAAGCTTGTGGAAGAAGCTTCCTAAACTTCTGGGAGAAGTTTCCAAAGCTTCTGGGAGAAACTTTCTAAACTTTTAGGAGAAGCTTCTCAAGCATCTGAGCGAACCTTTCCATGCTGTTGGGAGAAGCTTCCCAAACTTCTGGAAGAAGCTTCCGAAGCTTTGGGGAGAAGCTTCCCAAGCTTCGGGGAGAAGCTTCCCAAGATTCTAGGAGAAGCTTCTCAAGCTTCTGGGAGAAGCTTCCCAAGCTTCTGGGAGAAGCTTCCCAAGCTTCTGGGAGAAGCTTCCCAAGCTTCTGGGAGAAGCTTCCCAAGCTTCTGGGAGAAGCTTCCCAAGCTTCTGGGAGAAGCTTCCCAAGCTTCTTGGAGACGATTCCCAAGCTTCTGGGAGAAGCTTCCCAAGCTTTTGGGAGAAGCTTCCCAAGCTTTTGGGAGAAGCTTCCCAAGCTTTTGGGAAAAGCTTCCCAAGCTATAGAAAAAGCTTCTCAAGCTTCTGTGAAAAGCTTCCCAAAGCTTCGGGGAGAAGCTTCCCAAGCTTCGCTGAGAAGCTTCCCAAGCTTCTGGGAGAAGCTTCCCAAGCTTCTTGGAGACGATTCCCAAGCTCCTGGGAGAAGCTTCCCAAGCCTTTTGGAAAAGTTTCTGAGCCGCTTCTGGGAGAAACTTTCTAAACTTTTAGGAGAAGCTTCTCAAGCTTCTGAGCGAACCTTTCCAAGCTGTTGGGAGAAGCTTTCCAAACTTCTGGAAGAAGCTTCCCAAGCTTTGGGGAGAAGCTTCCCAAGCTTTGGGGAGAAGCTTCCCAAGCTTCGGGGAGAAGCTTCCCAATCTTCTGTGAGAAGCTTCCCAATCTTCTGGGAGAAGCTTCCCAAGCTTCTGGGAGAAGCTTCCCAAGCTTCTTGGAGACGATTCCCAAGCTTCTGGGAGAAGCTTCCCAAGCTTTTGGGAACAGCTTCCCAAGCTTTTTGGAAAAGCTTCCCAAGCTATAGAAAAAGCTTCTCAAGCTTCTGTGAAAAGCTTCCCAAGCTTCTGGGAGAAGCTTCCCAAGCTTCTGGGAGAAGCTTCCCAAGCTTCTGGGAGAAGCTTCCCAAGCTTCTGGGAGAAGCTTCCCAAGCTTCTGGGAGAAGCTTCCCAAGCTTCTGGGAGAAGCTTCCCAAGCTTCTTGGAGGAAATTCCCAAGTTTCTGGGAGAAGGTCCTCAAGCTTCTGGGGGTATCTCTCCAAACTTCTGGGAGAAGCTTTCCAAGTTTCTGGGAAAGCTTCCCAAGCAAATTTTTTGCCTTAAATTATGTGAAGCTTTCTGTGCTTTCCATGATAGAAGTTTTCTGAGATTCTGAAATATGCTTCTTCCAATATTCTGTAGCCATTGAAGTTTCTAATTATTTTCTCATTACATCTCATTCATTATTCTAGAGGGAAATCATTTGCAGCCACTTACTGTCTCATTTATCCATAAATCAGAGACGAATCCACCCTCTTGGATGTCTGCGGTTACTAATAACCTACCTATTTCAATTATCAGGTCATCATCGTTTTGATCCAAATGCGGCTTTCAGAAAGCCAAACTATTCATTGATGGATGGAGGTTGATGGAAAATCGATAGACGGGCGCGCAATTTTTAGGCGAACGGGAAATGGATCTGTCACCTACTACCCCTTCTAAAGGTGATGGAAGAACGCAAATCGTTTTTCATCCAAACTCATTTTGCTCGTGGACTCATCTACCTCTTTTTTGTGGTTAACATACTTCAAAGCTCGATACAAATGTACATATGCATACTAACAACATGACACGCCTGACATAATGTCATGACGATAAATGGGTATATGGCGAGACGCTGACTGGACGGGCGACGTTACACGTGCTACTGATATCAAAAGGTTCGTCATATGATGACAATGACGATGAGTTTGCTGAACTTCAAACCTTTACCTCCATCATCAGCTCCATCCGGTATAGCCCGATGAAGGCTGGCCGAATCGGTTATGTTTCTGTTTGAAAATTTGCCACACTCTTCCCAATGTGTAGGAACGGAGCAAAGGGAGCATGCTTTCCAAACTGCAACATTGAAATGAACTTGAATTCTCTTGCTGAGAGTAACCTGTGCTAAGCTGCGTGTGAGATTAACTGCGAAGAGGATGAATTTGGGGCAGAGATCATTCGTTTCGCGATGAACCAGTACTGAAGTTTGGCAACTCTGGTGGAAGTAAAGAACCGTAACGAACTGCTCCAAATCAACAAATGCAGCACAATCCGAATGTGCAGATAGACTTGTGAGCCGTCACCGATTTTATTTTTATTTTTTAGGCATAGCTTTAACAATTTATACAAAAATTTGTCAAAGGTTTAAAAGTGTCTCCAGAAATTATCCCAATTATTTCTCCAGACATTCAAGGATTTCTCCATGAACAGTTTTAAGGCCCAAGTAATCAATCAGCACTTTAATTCACCCTGTGCTATTATGCGGCTTACATGCCCTATATTGACCAATAATAGCCCTAAAAGGCCAAAAAGATGAATCAGCGGGCTTAATATAAATATAAACAGACGGCTGCATGATTTTTCCAACAATGTTATTGAATTTTCCCCCTGAAATCTATTAAGAGACTCCTTGGATAGAGAAATCACGAATACTAATAAGAATTCTTTTAGAAATTGTTTCAGAAATTCCACCAGATATTGGTATAATGGTTTCTCTATTAGTTCTTTCAATAATTTCTCCAGAGATAACTTTGAAAATTCTTACGTAGATTTGTTCAGTATGGATATTCCTATGGATTTCTTAAACATGTTCTCCAACGTTTTCTCCAAGATTTCCTTTAGGGGTGCTTTGCACGTTTTCTTAAGGGGTTCTTTCAAGCAATTGTCGATAATTTCGTTGCCCCTGGAATTCATCCAGAGATTTTTACAAGTATTACACCAGATCTATGTCCAAAATCTCTTTACGAGAAATGCTCTTTAGGGATTTTTACGTTTTTTATAGGGATTTCGACAGTGATTCCTTCACTTACACAGCGTAACGAAAATGACATTTTTGCGTGTCTCAACGATCAAATTATGTGTCTCTTGTACATTTGAGGTTGCTGTGTCTGATGCCATTCTCAGAAATGTTCCATACAATTGGTACAACTGATACATACTGTTTTCATTGATGTTTACTTGAAATTTAAATTATGAAATATAAAATTTTTTCTGTGGTCTAATCCACCAAGTATGCAATATATGTCTCTAACTTTCATTTCAGACAAATTCGGTTGAAATTGCATTAAATTTAGATTAAATCGATTTTTCCAACGTACTTACAAATTTATTAGTTTCTCTTATATGGCAAAATACAACACTTTTCGAAACCTTCAAAAAATAACTTTTGAGCACCGAAAGTGTTAACTTTGTTGATAATAATTGTTATACACATGAATTTTGAATTCTGTGGCAAATTAATCGAATAAATTTCCATACAAGCTGCAAAACTTGCATGCAAATTGGCTGAAATAGTCAAATTTAGCATTTTCAACAAGACGTGCTAAATTTTTGAAAACAGCGATGGATTTAGCAACCATTAATAAAAAAAATAGCTGTATTTTTGTGCTTGTAACAAAAACATGTTCCGCAGTGTTATTGCTTCAAAGATATATCTAAGAAACGTATTTCCCCAAATCAAAAACAAAATCGATTTCGAATTATTAATAGGATTCATGACTGAATTCTTAATAGGAGTCGGGAGTTTCATGAATTACTCCACAACTTCCTCTAGCGATCCTTAAAAAATACTTCAGTATATTTATACATGGATTCCTCCAAAAAATCCTACAAGGACTTGGGATAAACTCTTCGAAATTTCTCAAATGATTTATCCTAGAGTCTCTTCTAAAATGCCTCCTGGAATTCAAAAGATCCGAATACCGCCTTCAGTAATTTGGCTGCACAGATTGTATGTTAACACTACCCAAGTAACCATGAAGCTATATATGAGTACACAATTTCTGCTTCATATTGCATTATAAAATTTTGAGTTAGGGTAACATTATCCTATAGAGCAGTGCTTCCCAAACTTGTTTGACTTTCGCCCCGTTGAGGTCAATATATTTCAGAATTGCCCCCCTGATATGTAATTTGTATTTTTGTATGAAATAACTCTTGAGATTAGGATCTACATCATATCATAAGTGCATCAAAAATTCATTAATCTTTCAAAGAAACTGGTGAAATATTTTATATGTGATGAAAATGTTAACCATTTTTTTATTTCAAAGCATGTATGGTCGGTGTTCATACAGACTAGACTGGGGATATTTTGGCCTTGTTAAGATAAGGCAAGGACTCTGGATCTGTTCTTTTTGGTGCTAATTATAAACAGATGTTTCACAAAATATGCTAGTTCAAATACAACAGAATTTGATACAAGTATCTAGTTTTTATGAATGCAAGAAATCACTAGAAAATCCTTAATCCAGTCTAGGTACGCCAAAAATATCAGCGACTTGCATATCCATAATGATCATGGAATGGATTTTTTTCTATCATCAAGAAAACTTTCCAACTTATGTGCATATTTAGATAATGAATAAAATTGTCAACTGGTCAGTAACTTATTACTGCAAATGCTTATTTGTATTGCGTTCATTACTGACTTCAGAATCAGTTTTCACTCCACGTTGCCAATTGAAATACTTTTGGTCGACTTGCTGCTTTTCAAATCTTATGTAGATTCACGAATGTTTCATTAAAAAAACAGTGATTTCTAAAATCTTTGAAATAAATTTTAGAAATTTTGGCTAAATTGTCAGGACGCTTCTATCCTTCTCGTAACTTGAAAAAATATATGAAAATCCAGAATATTGTACTACTGCAACATAACGTAAAAAGGTGATATATTTTTTTTGTCAAAAATTCAGGAGAACTTAGATTTTTCTTTCCTTATTTTGAGAAATTTAAAAATGCTCAGTTGTGATAGAATTATCTAGAAAATTGTTGCCTAATCCTAGAATTTCCCAACAAGATATCCACAGAATTTTTTTTTAATACATTTCTTTTTGTCTCGCATATAGTTTCAACTTTAATAAGATATCTGTTACAGCAAATTATTAATATCTACGTTATCTTTAAGGATACTTTGAGTTGGTGATTCATGAAAACTAAATGCTTTACACAAATATTTGTTTTTGACAATCGTCAAGTTTTAAACGATTTTGAAATAGCATGCGTGTAGTTATAAATAAAAGAGATATGGAATTAATAATTCTTCAAACGCATCAAAGTATAATCATCCAAATAATATAAATAAATATCTATATAAATAAAAATGCAATGGTGTTTGTATGTCACGAAATGGCATCCAAACGGGTCAACGAATTTGAATGATTATAATTCCGTTTTGTTCGTCAAGTGTTCCGACGTGTTTGTGTGTATAAAAATCCCAGGATATTCACCGGGAAAGTCGGGTAAACGAGCGTGAACGGAACTGTCATATTGTATGGGAGGTTCCATGACATGTTTCAACAGCCTACTTGATGGCAAGACGAAGTTTGCCGGGACCACTAGTTATAAATAAAAGAGATATGGAATTAATAATTCTTCAAACGCATCAAAGTATAATCATCCATTAAAATGAGTTTCTTCTACAAATATCATGGGTAGTTATTTTCAATTTATTCCATTCTAGCACTTTCGCCCCCTTTCTGGATTTATCGCCCCTCAAATTCAACTTTACAAATTTTCGTCCCTCCTGGGACTGAAAATCGCCCCCAGGGGGGCGAATTCGCCCACCTTAGGAATAACTGCCATAGAGCCTAATGAAGTATAAATAAAGTTGAAAAAGACCACACTACAGTTGTAATAATGCAATACTTGCAGGCATTATAGTTGCCTTTGCTTTAACATATAAATTTTGAGTTTAATCTACAATTTCTTTTACTACTCAATAATGTTCTCTGGACTGCTGTAAACCTTATTATTATTGTCGAAAAAACGACATGCCACTGCTTTAAATTTTGGTTCAAAGGCAAACAGTTAAAATGAAAAGGTATTTCTTAATTATTTTCAGTAACCTAAATTTTGAGTGTAATCAAAAATTTGAACAACATTGCAGAAGGAAGTTTTTAAATAAGACGTTCATATGAAAGATAAAACTGATCTAGATCAGTAACAAGTATCTATATCAAAACCTTAACGATCAAAATGTAGTGAAATTTATTCCAAAATACTTTGTCGAAGACATGATGAAGACATGCCTATACAAAGTACCAGAAATTTTAGCTGTCGAAATAAGCGACCTACCCAAATTTTCCTCGTTAGGGACGCACGAAATATTTTTTTGAATACGTGTGTTATTTTCCTTATCATTCACCATTATTCGAATCTGAGAAACTTAAAATATAGGGTGTCCCAGAAAGTATGGACACGACGTTACCATACTGCTATTTCAAAACGAGTGCAGATAAAAAGCTGATTTTCACACATTGGTGTTACATTTCTAGAAGCTCCTCTTATCAGTTGCAAAATCGCGTTATTTCTGAGCGGCTTTGTTGTACGAAATTTGCGCTAGGTTATGAAGTATGTACAATAAAAATCTGAAAAAGTATATTTAACATTGCCGATACCATAAATGATCAGGCTAACGAAAATGCCTAAACCTAAGTATATGCAATTCGAATAGAAATTAAAAATACGATTTCAGCTGTGGTCGATTTATAGACGGGTCAAAACCGAGTGCTAATGATAACGTTAAAACATGTAAAAATCTAAAAATTTGGTTGCCTATTCAAAAGTATAGATATTTGACTTAAGTACATCTGCAATGAATAATTTTTTCTTATTGAAAATACCTGAAAAGCTATGATTTGGTGATTATCTTATATGGAGAGAAAAACTAGTATTTTTTTTGAATTCTACTATTTTGTCAAATGTTTTCTGGCAAAACCAAATAAAATCTGAAACAAAAATTTTTGTTGTATATCTTAGATACAATGTACTTGAACTCATCACATCGAAGGATTTTGATAAAAGCATTCACTGCCGTTATACGCATAACTGTCCCATGTTCCAAAATATGAAATCGAGAAAAACGCGTTTAAAAATTTTAACACATTTAGGCCTCGTATTGACCAGGTGTGTGGTAAATTAAATTAAAATCATTACAATAGTATAAAGAATATTGTGTTCATTAGAGTCAAGAGTTTGGATTATGTGAATAAAGTAAATTTAGCTACGAAATTCATAGTGGGACTGTTATGCCTAGAAATACGAGGTTTTTGGTCAATTTCTACGCATAACAGTCCCACTGAAAGTAGTGACCAATTATGTGCTAAGCATACTGCTGTAGATGACCGTTCTTACGTATATATTATACCGAATGTAGAGGACGTATAACTTCAGGACTATGTTAAGGCATCTAATGAGGGCTCAAGTGACATGTGCCAAACGGAGCCACATGTGGGGAAATTAAGGAATACGATTTTATAGTATGGGATGGAAAGCAAAATTTTCTGTATGTGTGATAATGAGAAAATGTATGAGTTAGTGATAGAAAGAGTGGATGTGTAAGTTAGAGAGTTTCTTCTTCTTCTTTCTGGCATTACGTCCCCACTGGGACAGAGCCTGCTTCTCAGCTTAGTGTTCTATGAGCACTTCCACAGTTATTAACTGAGAGCTTACTATGCCAATGACCATTTTTGCATGTGTGTATCGCGTGGCAGGTACGAAGATACTCTATGCCCTGGGAAGTTGAGAAAATTTCCAACCCGAAAAGATCCTCGACCAGTGGGATTCGAACCCACGACCCTCAGCTTGGTCTTACTGAATAGTTGCACGTTTACCGCTACGGCTATGTGGGCCCCTTAAGTTAGAGAGTTTATAAGATGTAATAAATTCCTATATCGACTCTTCCAGCTACAGGCTTGACAGAAACTCATCTGCGAATTAATATTTAACTCAAAATTCACGATACAAATCATCACATGATGACATTTCTTTGGACTTGGTTTGCAAAATCATGATATTTGATACATCGCAAATTAAGTTTAAGAACCGCCAACATATTTGCCACTTGCACCGAAGAACCAGTTATCCGTAATAACCCAGTATGTGGTTAGGTCATCTAAAACCTCTTGAACTATTCTTCTTTTGACTTGATTTGCAAATTCATCATGTTTGATATGTCGCAAGTCTCAGAACCGCCATGTCACTTTTTTTTTGTTATATGTCACTTTCTCTGGGGAACAGGGTATCCAAAACAACCTGGCATGTTATCAAGTCATCTAAGAACCTTTGAGTTACACTTCTTTAGCCTTGCCAGTTAGGTTTCAGAACCGACAGTTTAGTGGCCATTTCCCCCAGGGAACCGGGAATTCGGAACAATCCGACATGTGGTCAAGTCATTCAAATACATCTGAACCCCCTTAAGACTTGATTTGATCCACCTTTGACATTGATATGTCGCAAGCCAGGTTTCAGATTCGCCAATATAATGGCCACTTCCACCAGTGAACCAATATTCGGAACAACCCAGCTTGTGACCATGTCATCCAATGTCAGTCAAACTATTTTTAATCATGAAGTTGGTTTGTCGCAAGCTCGAAATTAAAGTGGTTACTGATTCCTCAAGTGGGATTATTTCAGTACTTCCCGTGATGAATCCAAAATAAAGATAAATTTCTAATCGATGACCGCGGTTCCAAAAACTAGAAGAATTTTGAGATTGACCCTGAAAATTCAACTGAAATTCATTGAAAAACGGATGGGAAATAATATTTTGATATTGAAAATTTCAATTTGACGTCAGGCTCGCATGAATGATGAATGCATCCCGATAGTTCAAACATATAAAACGGGTTGTGTTCCACATGGGATGTAAAGCCAACATAAAAAGATGTTCAAAACGATTTTCCCAAACACCAGCTAATTCAAAACTGCCTACTGAATATTTTGCAAGAGTTCAACGCAGCGAATTGTATAGTGTGACAGTTATGCGTAGAAATACAGTAGTGGGACAGTTATGCGTGGAAATTCAACAATGGGACAAAATGACTTGGCTTGCTTTTCATTGAGTTTCCGAACAAAGTTAATTTTTGGTGGGTGTTTTCTAAAACTATACGTAAAAATAAACTATTTGATGACAAAAAGTCAAAATGCACAATAAGTAACATGGGACAATTATGCGTATAACGGCAGTTCATTACACCCGATTCTGTTTTTGCACGGATTTTTTTTTACACGGCCGTGCAAAAATCTGCGTACATTTTTTTCGCCAAAACCAAACCTATTTTTGCTTGAAACAATGATGTTAGTTTTTTTTTTGCACGGTACGCATCCCCCGTGCTAAAACAGAATCGGTACTAGGTAAGTTCCAACAAAACACAAAAGTAGGGTCTGTGCTGGCTAGATAACTGATGATAACTAATAGATAACTGTAACTGATAGATAACTGTATGAGAATTTTACATGATTCTCATACAGTTTCAGTTAACAAAAAAATGTACTGGTTTCATTACCCTAGAAAATTTGAACACACCTAGGAACAGGATATGGACATGAGATAAGTAAAAGAATTTCGAAAATCAATTGAGCCATTGCTGAGATATAGCTAAAAATCGATTTAGATGTGTTTGATCCCGGGGCTCCGCTTAACCTTTTTGATTCCGAACTTTAAGTGTTAAAACGAACCTCCAGAGTGGGAACTTTTGACCGGAAAACTTTGAAACATTTCATGTGAAATGTAAAGTGTCCGTAATTTGAAGTTGCTCGTAATTTGATGTAAAACGGTATCCCTGCTAAATTTTATCAGATTCAACTAGGCTATATCAAAGTTTTTATGTGCAAGCGAATCCTCAAATGATTATAATAAATAGTGTATTCAAATGTAGAGCTATTACATGTACCTAAGGGTTTTTTTAGCAATCGTAAAAAAAAACAGAAATTCTTTAGTACCATGTTTGTTTACATTACCGAGGGTATTTCTTCAAGGATTTCTTCAAGAGGTTCCTTCCAGTGATTCATTCTGTAATTTTAGGTTCTTCTTTAGGTTCAGAGGTTCTTCCAGGGATTCTTGAGCAGATTTCTCCATATCAAACTGCTAGAATTTTCCAGGTAGTTCTTATATTCCTTCAAGGGCTCCATCGGAAATTTCAAGGAACATTCCTACACGAAAACTTCCACAAATTCCTCCTAGAATCCTGCATAATAGACTGGCTCTTAAACAGAAAAGTTATAAAACTCAACGGGGAACCTCCTAGATATGAGCCTTAGGGTAAGAAAAAAGCTCTCTCAAAATTTCAACTCAATTGGTTACTCCACCATCTGGCGCATTCAATTTGAAGTTTGTATGGGATATTCGTCTCAAATATATTGAGAATTGATCATATGTCACTGTTTCGTTCCGTTTACTAGTTGATTGCGTTCAATTGAGCCCAGAATGACAAATACACTAGTTGATACCCTAATGAACAACATTGTAGAAGGTTGATCTGGATCTAATCTAATATTCATTACCCTTCCAGTTGTTGAAGTTCAGCACTCCCGTGCAATCACTTATATGCATGCGCCTTGGGCAGCAGCTCGCCCAGTGTCATAGGTGGCTATGATGCGCTTAGTGACTACTATCAAGCTATGGTGAAGAAATATAGCTGTGTGCATTTGAAATGCAAATATCAAATGCGGGAACACCAAACGCGGTAAGATTTTTAACAAGGAAGGCGAAGTCAAAAATTACTTTTCTTTGCTAGGTTGGCGATGATATGGATCATGATTGCTTAGTATCCTTTGATTAGTTTGTTTATCCGCATTTGAAGCCCAGTTAGACCAGATTTGCACTTCAAACGCAAACAGCAATAAAAAGCAGTATTGCATGATCTACTCCAGATAGTTAAAACACCAACCTTCTCAATTCTAATCATAATACAACCTTCTACAATATTGTTCGCTATTGTCCAATTGAACACGATCAACAATTTTCCTGAACCAAATAGCTCCCCATATGTTTGAGCTGAAAATCCCATATTAAATTCATTTCAATTGCGCCGGCTCATGGAACGACCAAATGAGCTGAAATTTTCAGGAAGTCTTGGTCTTACCCCAAGGAATAAGCCCCATGGAATTATACAACTATATTTTTCTCCCATACTGAGATGGGCCAGTCTACTACATAAGTTTCTTCAATATTTTTGTTATTTTTCTTCAAATCCTTCAAAAATTGCTGTAATAATTCCTTCAAATATTTCTACGAGAATCCTTCTCGGTTGATCTACGATATTTTGAGCCATTTGGCAACTTACTAGTTGAGGAAATTGTCCTGAGATTATTGATGAAATTTACATTCAATTATGTTTTTGATCTTCGGCGCCGAAGTCTACTTGCAGAGAGTGAATCAGTAAATGAACTCGTTCTCCCGAATCTATCCAACCGAAGAGGAGACCCAAACAATGAACGGAGAATCACCGCAGCATTCAAGGTGCGGAGATGTTACAGCAATATCCGCACCAATCTGGGTAACATAGCAAGCAAGTGGCGGGCGTTCGGCACCATAAAGAAATGGGGGAAACTGGTAATGATTCCATCCGCTCGCTCCGAGCTTTGGTCGGCAAATCTCAGAGAGCCTTCTAGTCCGCGGAGTGTTCCGATACTCCAATTCGGTAGCAATTCAGTTCCAGCTGTAACCTTGTCGCGTTCGGATGTGCATTTCGAAACCACGTGCGGTACCATTTCGGGTCATCTGGGTCTCTGTCTTTGGCGTCAGTGAAGTTAATTAAACTGATCAGGTCGAAGTGGGGTGGTGTTTTTTTCCCGAACTCTCAAGTGGAACCGTTGATCGGAACGTGTTCGGTTCAAAGAAAAATCAAGGTGTGTAATTTTACTTAATTGGGGTGCGTCGTGAGGTGTGAAGAACTAGAACTGAATCAACTGGGTGGTGGTCCACACCCACATCGACCCCTTCCGGATTGCCCTTTTCCGTGGATTACACGTTTGTCTGGTGCGGTTTGCAGTTTTGCACAGGTTTCGGGTCAAGAATGGGAAAGGGCGCGGCAGCGTGGCTCTTTTCGGGGTCAACTTTTTCGTTCGTGTTCTCATTTTCGAAAACTGTTAAATCTGACCCATATGGAACGTGTAGAAGGGGGCCAGGTGAAGCTGGAAGCTTGGGAATATTCCAGATCGGGATCCTTTTCGCGATACGGCACACGACAACGGAAGGAAGTGAGTTTTTTGCGCTAACGGCAACGCAGACAGCTGACGGCGATAATTTGTCTTCACCGGATGTCGTCGTCGTCGTCGACGTCAACGGCAGTCACTATATGCTGCTGGGTTTGGAGTATAATTGGATTAAGATAAAGTTTCCTCGACAGTGTAACGGAATTATGCCTCCGATGATGAGAATGGGATGGTGGATCCTTGGACCTACCTCAGCAAGGATGCGTGGATTCTATTCCACTTTCATTTTATTCGGTTGATTGGATACTACGGCACGAGTTTCTATCAGGGTTGGTAGCGACTGGGTGCCTTTAAAATAGGAACTTTAGAGATCTAAGAGATCGAAAGGAACTGAACAGGAACAAAAAACAGACCAAAAAGTAATCGATCAATAACCAAAAAGAGACCACAGAGGAACCAAGAAAACAAAAATAATTCAAACAGGAATCGAGAGCTTAGAAAAAGGAAAAAGTTCAAAAGGCTTGTCATTTTTTCGACGGATTTTCTTCGTTTTATCTCTAATAGAATCGTATAAGTATTAGCAGAGTATAGTCGTTTGAATACAATTGGAAAATTTTAATGTTCCGGAGTTATTCAGGTGCTGTAAGAAACTCAAATTCTCATAACTCACGATTGAAATTTTTCATGCGTGAGTTGTCAATCACGCAACTCAGCAGTCAAAAAATCATGGATTAGTTAACTCATCTGTTTGATTCATTGTCTCGTTAACAGTAAACTAACACAAAGCTGTTAGTCTTGTTTCTAACGTAAACAACAACATTCGGTTTTCGCGAGTTTTTGAATGGCTTTATGACTGAATCATTTTTGACAGCTTGAGTGTGAGTGAGTGATTTTGCACGAAAAACTCAAGCATGAGATTTTCGAAGCAAATCTCTATTGAGTTTGTTCGCACGGGAGAGTTAATCGATTGAGATTTGAGTGCGAGTCTGTCAACATTGGTCGTTGGGTCATAGCGACTAAAAATCTAAAATATAAAAATGACCCTAATTTTATTTTTCGTCAGCTAATTGGTTTAACTACGAATGTCAACTTAATTCGATAATTGGACCGGCTTTGGTCCTGGGTTATTTTTCGGTCACATATGCCTCCTTTGGTTTCTTAGGATTCCCTGAATAGTTGTCTTTCATTTTTTTAAATGAAAATTTCTCTAAGGATACCCTCAGGAATTACTCAAGAGGTTCCTCCTATGATTTCTTCTGAGAGTATCTGCAAGGAATTGTCAAAAACATTTTTAAGACATTTTGGAAGAAATCCCTGATAAAACATGGAAAGTATCGCAGCAAATCTTATAGCTATCTCTGATAAAACTTCTGTAGAAGTTCTGCACTGATGAACACTTGCTCT
The DNA here is from genome assembly GCF_002204515.2 of Aedes aegypti. Lineage (NCBI taxonomy): Eukaryota > Metazoa > Arthropoda > Insecta > Diptera > Culicidae > Aedes > Aedes aegypti. Next base: position 271,831,645 of record NC_035107.1, read on the forward strand.
GGAAAACGTACTAACTTCTAAGAAAATATTGGAGTTTTTTCTAGATGAATTGCTAAGATAGTTCATAAAAAAATTATTCAATTGAATTCTTGAATAAAATCGTGCAGGATTTTCTGGAGTTATTCCACAAAAAAACATTGAACAGAACCTCCACTGGGACAAACCCTACTTCTCAGCAGAGTATTCTTATGAGCACTTCCACAGTAATTAATTGAGAGCTTCCTATGGTAATTTAGTGTGTGAAAATTAAATTGAAGAATCCATGGAGATTTTACTTGAAAACTTACTCAAGAAGTGTTTGGAAGAACTGAGGGAGTGATTGTGGATGATATATTGGAAAAATTGCCAGGTAAACTTCTGGTGGAACTTAATGATAGTCGAATTTATGGAGGGATTTCTGGAAGAGTTATTAGAAGACTTAGTTTTGGAGCAATTCCTGAGATAAACTGTAAATGAATTCACGAAGTACCCCATTCATACGAAAATGGCTTCAGGAATAACTGGGAAAATCGGCCGATTTAGGAATCTAAGGAGATGGGTCCTGGAAGAAACCTTAACGTATTTGTTAAAAAAAACTCTGTAATTAACTCATGGGAATTTTTCTGGGTAAAACTGGACTAATTGAAAAATCTTAAAAAGCAAATCCTGGAATAGCATTTTTGGAAAATTTTGCAGATTAATGCTTGGAAAAAATAAAAGTTCGAGGAGAAGGAGAAGAAAAATAATTACTTTTGGAAACTTAGTTTAATTTACTTGGTTGAAAAAGAGACTATAGAGACCTTCCATTAAAAATGGAAACCAGATTTCTATGAAGAGATCTGCTACCAGCTCTGTTCTCCGTACAAGAACGATGTTAGGCATTTCCAGCGACTTCGGTGATTCGCAGAAGAAGGAACCGAAGCCGGCAAGTGGGGCAAGCAAACGCGAAGAACGAATGGCAATTTCATCAGTCTAGACGACGCACAGTCGCCTACGCGGAAATTTCTCCGCCGGAGTACAACCCAACAACGTTAGAGTTGGCGAAAAGACATTAACTACCTTCTGCGAAATCGGAGCGCTGTTGACGGTGAGAAGCTCAATAGATGGGGGTGGTTCGAACCAGGGCCGACACTCCTTTCACAGGGTTCACAGGGTACCTTTCCCTCCTATTTTATGTTAAAAAACTCAACAAAATTCATGAATTTCGGTGTGATGTCTGAAACGCTTTCGAAAGTCACCGACGGATTAATCATCCCAATTAGTTTTTATAAAAATCCTAAAAAAAACCTTCAAGGTTACTTTCGCGTTGCAGCCCATAATCTTTATGTTCAAGAAATTTTCTTGACTTTTCGAGATCAAGAAATAGGATCGATGTACCAATAGCCGCATACCTAAGAACAAAAATTCGTATAAAATCGAAAAATAATGCTAGCGTCATTATTTTTACATCATCTGATAGCTTTTTATCTTGGTTTTGTGGGAAAAATATAAAACCTACGAAAACTCAAATGCTTATATTTATTATCGCGTGTGCCACTATAGGAATACATGTGCCTATAGTAGCACTATTTTTAATTTCTGTTCCTATAGTAGCACTAGCATCACGGCGTCGGCAAAATACTTATCAAAACCGTATTTTTACAAAACTTTTATATTTTTCCTACAAAGTGTGGATCTTAAGCTTTCGTTTGATGTAAAAAAAGTTATTAATTCATCAATTATTTCGTATAATAAAAAATAGTTTCTCTCAGTAGTGCTACTATAGGAACAATAGGTTTACTATAGGCGCAAGGGAGCTGAAATTTTAAGCAAAAATATTTTTTTCGATCATTTTTTGAGCAAAATCAAGATGTTAATCAATGGTACTTAGATAAATAAAGCCTGACCTTCATGTCAAAAAATGTTTTGAAAAGATTTATAGCAAAACGGCCGTGAAAAGTCACTAGTGCGACTATATGGGACTGTCCACTAAGGGAACACCGACCCTATGAACTTTTGAAAATAAAACACTCATTTAAGGCTCAAGAATCCATCATTCAATCATCAGCAATCATCAAAAATGAAAAACCAGTTTTTTCGTTCATATTTAAGGAAATCCTCCTGAAAATCTATCACTGTCCTATAGATAGCAAGTTTAATGCAATGATAGATTTTTATAAGCATTGTTTCAATTTTTAGCAAAAAAAACTGGTTTTGAAAATTTGTAAAACGATGATGGTTATTTTCCTCTTAATAACGATGTTCTTTAAGAACATGTGTGTCATCAAGAACATCATTTAAGTGTTCTTTAAGAACATGAATCTGAATAGTAGGGTTTGTCAAAGACTATATTGTTATTCCAAGCATAAGAAGAAGCCAATGATGAACTTTCAGAGACTGCTTCAGCTATTTATACAAGACTACAAAAGAAATTCTAAAATACAGGAATCCTTCATCGAATTACCCCTTAAACTAATTTCGTAAAATGCTTCAAAAACAATTTTAAACAATGTTACGATGATTTTTCAAAAAATGACAGGGATTATTGGGAACATTTCTAAGCAAATTCTTCCGCTAATAATACTTGATTGAACATTTTCTAGATAGCTTCGGGAGACTTTTGAATTTTTTTTTTCAAGCTATGATTTCTCTCTGAAGTGTTTCTAGGAATCTGTGGTATTGGTGATCTAACGCAAAGCTAAAATGCGTAGATGGCGCTCTTCTAGAATAGGGATTAGTGCATCTTAATCAAAATTTGTAGTGATAACTTTGTAAGAAAAATCACCACAATCATCACAACTGACAAAATTTTTGCAACTTAAGGCTCAGGAAACCGTAAATATTCATTTCAATTTGAAAAACTTTCGCAACCTAACCTCACTTTTGATCGCCAATAATGAACGATAGAACAGAAAGATTGAGGCACAAATGAACGGAAATAGAAAACAGAAGGGACAAAAGGTCGTAATTTTTTTAAGAAGTAGTTTCGTATCCAAGCAAATCATTTTCGACCTTAGGCTTGCGTTTTTTTGTCTTCTGACTTTTTAACGTTTAAACTCTCAATCTTTTGTCCTGGAATAAATAAGGGGCGACTGATTGTTTGCATAAAAAAGGAATGCACTGACTGCGGCCCTGTCGAGTGAAATGTAATCATGTAGGAATGCTGTCGAATAGAAGTCTCTCGGAATTGGGTTATCGGATTCGAGACACATAGGAGAGCATCGAATGAAGCATGACTTTTGTCGTCCTCTGGAGGAAAGACTACACCCAGTCCGGTAAGCTTTTGGGGGTGTTGTGTATTGTTCTCTGCTGCTGTAGGCGGTGACCGACAACAGTTTTTCATAGCAAAGAAAAGTTTTCCCTCATCGAGACTGGCCATGATTCGATCCAAAGGAATTTAGCATCGTTTGAGAGCATCGCTCATCCGTAAGAGGATGTGGTTTTTGTTGTTTCCGGCTGACATGACCGTAACAAACATAGGAAATAGGATGCTTATCACTCAAGTTGTGCTCGAGATAAACTTTCTCAATTTACATTTGGAGGAACTCATCTAAAGCGAATTCAGGTCGATTCAAATATTGAAATGTCTGAAATTTTTCGACTGAAAGTTCAATATTAATAATTGTTATCGCTTTCGACGAAATTGAAACGTAGTTCCCATACCACTGCCACTGACGGAATAGACGAATAGATCCCATCTCAGGTCGAAGAAACTGGGGGAGAAGACTCAAATTCGATAATGAAAAACGATGGTGGCATTGGTCGTTGGGTATGTTTGGGTATGGGAAATTTGTTTGGTTTCATGAAATTTGATGCCTCAATGTTGAGATTCGTTCATTTATTTTTCGGGGTCAAGAGGTGGGGGATCAAATTGTTTTTCTGCGGGTTGGAACATCGTCGGTTGGCTAGTATAACATGAAGCAAATTTTGTAGATGACGATGAGACTGATGTGAGTAAAGAAATGGGAGTTGATTAATGTGTTGCGTAATTGATCATAACGTTGTAATTTGCTTTCATTATGTTTTGGCTCTTCTCATCCTTGACTTTTGAAACAGCTGATATTATCGTTATCCTAATTCATACAGATGGTTGATTTTTAAAGTCTAGACTCATATCGTAAAATCAGCCAGTACATGAAAAAATGCGGAAAATGATAAACATGTTTACTATTTTCCTTACTGATTGCGGTACATCATGAATTTTAAAATTGTTTTCACAATCAAGCCATAGAACGGAGAAATCACGTACAAACCGCTCCGTATACGTGTAATAATATAGACAAAGAGATTCGTTGGGAGTGACTTCGCCAAGAACTTTTTCAAAAAGTTTACTGTTTGTGGGAAACAAGCTGATTGTACGACAGCTAGAAGCTTCGGATTAATTTGTTTCCGGTTTTAAAATAGAGTCCTAATTTTTTTAATAAAATCTTGTTTTTATTTAACAAGACGAAAGAGCATGTTCTTGCAATCACTTTAGAAATTTTTCCAGTTCAAACATCGATTATATAACATTTAAAATTAAATTAAAAACATAGGTCTAAATTTGAACCTTGACACTTTTGATCATGTTTGACATTTACTTAGTCGACAAATACGCCACAGGGGATCATCTTTTTAACACTGGAGATGTTTCTATTTGACATTTAGGATGGGACACAGAAAACAAAATACACCCAAACATTTAAGTTTAAATCAAGGGGTGTGACAAAATCTCAAAAATCAGAAAACAATGTTTTTTGACCGTAAACCAACAAAAAGCATTGAAAAAACTGAGTAAACATGTGTTTCTGGCTCAAACTTAAGCGTTTGGTACTAAAATGGGGAAGGGCCTTAGGACTCTATTGATGAAACCTGAGCATTTTTCATTTTCCTGAAAGATATGTCAAAAATGAAAACATTTTTCTAATATATTAACCAAGAAAGTTATAGGTACCTTTACCAAGAAGTTTCGTGATGAGGATGTAAAATCACCAGTGGTTTTCATATTTCAAGACAAACAATTGAAAAGGCCATATCTCCAAAAAGTAAACAAAGAGAAAAACGTAATCTTGTTTTGTTACCCAATAAATCAAATTTATATTATGAAATAAAGTATTGTATATTTCATCATCCAGAGAGCCGCTGAACAAATTTATTTACAGCAATGAGAATTCATTACTATCATTCTAGCCGAAAATCTTATTAAAAACGAGTTTCGCATCCTTCTTTTGAGTATTTTTGACATCCATCATTTGGGAGAGGGTGGGGTGTATACGAAAGTGTGACAGTACTTGTAAAAGCGTTAAAAATGAGGGTAAGTGGCTCTAGAAATTCAAAAATGAAAAACGAAGGACGCAATGTTTTTTTTTTTCTTTAAGGCAATGAGACTTTTATATCATCGAAAGCTTTTGAGCCCTTCTAATTGATGCCCATAAACGCCAGCTGACGCTGATTAGGCTAGTGAGTTGACGCCTTTGTTCACTCGAACATGTGCTGAGGCCTTATTCACAACAAAAACATAATAAAATAACGGCCGACGTAATGTTTAGCTATCTATCAAGACTCAGACTTAATTGAATTCTTCTACACCCATTTTACAACAATATTTCGCTCAAAACCTAATCGGATTCGATCTACGACAATGTCAAGAAACCCATTTTGAGTAGCAAAACAAAACTTGTATCAAGTTTAACTCACTGACGTGTGGTAAGATGACCGAGAGGACGCAACTCTCACTCGCTAGACCAGAGTTCGAGTTCCAGACAGACTTTTACATCTTTATAGTCAAATTATAAAACCGGTTCTATCGATTAATAGACCTCGATTTTCAGCAGTTATTGACTGGTTTTTGCGTTTATATGATGTAATTGTACATCATATTTGCGACGTAACTGATGTGCAGTTAAAATGACGTTTTGGTACAATTTTTTTTTCTACTGTGTAGTTGTGGCCTATTTTTTCACTATCTTTAGATGTGGCCTTTTTTAGATCACTTAAAATTCATGATGGAATAAGAAAATTGAAATGTGGAATAGTGTGAAGTGGTGAAGTAAGGTAGATGTGGATCTTTTTCTTTTTTTTTTGGGCTATTTTTTGGGACATGCCAAGTTACCTTTATTTATTTGCAATAACAATCATTTTAATTTGCATAAATCATTAAGATCTAATATTCAACATAATAAATGACGAGTTTTGCATCGTTTAAAATATACCGAATGTGGCCATTCGGACGTAATGTCCTGAACAACCGGCTATAGATTTATTGGATACTAAACCGTTTCAATTCTCTAAAAGTAGAAATCAATCATAATTGTGAATTGAAATGCGTTTCCGTAAGCTTGGCACAGATTTCAGATACAAATTGGCCACTTTATCGTAAGTTTGAGGCGTCCCGGGACCCGAAAATGGTCGTTTGTAAGATTAATCAAATGCAAAAGGTTCACACTGATGCAATTTTCTTAAAATTTCGTCATATAGTGGCCACATTATAGCCAATTCAGAATATTATCTGTGACATGAAATTTGCCTACCTCCAGGGGCACAAACACACAGTACCCTTCTCACCCGACCTGACCCAGTGTTCCACCGGAATAACTCCGACCACAGGAATATTTCCGCGTTCCTCTGTCCATTTCAAGAAACTAGAAATGTGTGCCAGTATACTGATCAAAAATCATTTGAATCCATTAAGAATTCGCTGAGCGGTAAGGGTTTTAGAATTTTTGCTTCCACGCAGGCCTATACGGGTTAAAGCAAGAGAAGACGAAAGATTCACGTCACTCATACACAGAATATATGTACCACGCGAGATTCTCGTCAAGAAATTGTAAGCAAATTACTAATAGTAATATTGTTAATCAACGTTATTTTTTAAGCTATTGTAAAAATCGTCTTTTTGTTAATAGATTGTGAAGTACAAACTCCAGTAACCCGGCAGAAAAATTGCCAATGTTTCTCGTTAACTTGCATCTATTTAGTTAATTTGACACATTTTTTGTTGATTGATTGCAATTTTTATGTTTGTTTAAAACGCTTCAACTCGGTTTCGGTCACATAAAGAAATATGGTCTTTTTAGAAAAAAAAAAAAACATTTGCATTTGCGATAAATATCCTAATTAGCAAAAATGGAATTTGTTAAAGTTTCGAGAAATTTGTCAATATCGAGTTCCGTTTTCACAGAAATCTTAACGTGAAGATTACAGTTTGAAGCAAATGAACTTGCAATCCAGTGTAATAGGTAGCTATAAAAGTATATTTGTCAAGTAGTTTATCAACACTTAAAGCTTCAAAACTATGGATTCAAATGACGAAAAAAGTGTATGTTTATACTTCTACGAATGATTATAGCAATTCCACCACATGCTCCATCCAGGCGATAATTACCGAATAATTTTGAACCTTTGGAGTTTGCTTCTAGTTTTCAAATAGCTTTCAGTGACTGTAATATTAATTAAATGTTAGAAACAATAAAAGTTATGTTAGAAAATTAATAGTTATCAAATGTTAGAAAAAAAACTTGTCTTAAAAACTAAAAGTGATAAAAAATATTAAAGATTCTACATACATATTTACAGGTCCGATGAAGGCTGTCGCTCATTTGCACCAGTCTCATTTACAATTCCTTTGCGCAATTTGCACATATACATTTTTTATATCTTCCTTCACAGAAAGAGGCCCATATCCTAAGACCAACTTCCATAAATCATGCATTTAGAACCCATGCGACAATGTTTGGTACTTTTGGGAACTTTTAATCAGAAGACACAGTGGGTTTGACAAATTGAGACATGCATTTGCGAAAAAATACGCGATCTAGTGAGACTCGAACTCAAGACTTCGTGTACGCTAGACCGGCGCTTTAACCAACTAAGCTACAGAACACCTTATGATCCTGCGGAATAGAAAGGCAAACTGAATCCGAGTACTAACTATTAACTAGTCTCTTTTCGCAAATCCACGTCTCTTTCGGACTTAGATGCCAAACCCCCAACACGCTCGCGTTTGTATCTCCCGATTACAAGTGAGAGTGTGTGTCTCAATTTGTCAAACAAACAGTCATCTGATTACACAAGTTTCTAAATTTCCAGCAAATCTGGTATATGCCAGTAAAGGGCAAACATTCGTTAATGTTTGGTACAAAGGCCTCATTGTTGTCACCTGCTGCATGAACAAAGGGCGTGAGATTAACCCTTTTTCTAAGCTTTCATATAATTTAGATTTCTTTTGTTGTAGTTAACTAATTATGGGAAAGACCTTTGCAACGATTGCCAGATTTTGTTATTTAGCTATTTGTTATGATTACTTTGATTGGGGGAAAAATCAAATGATCCATTTTTTTTTCATTTTTAATTTTGCAAATGATTGATTGCCCCATTGGTGAATTTTCAAGACGACCTTAAACAAACATTCAATTTTGTAGTCACAATAAAAAGAAATGTGTCTCTTCTCAAGATGTTTGAGAAAAAATTTGCTATTTTAAACGACTTACTGCAAAACGCAACAATCTTCTTTCTTTGTCAATTCAGAAATACTGACCACGATTGGCCGCATACTTTGCTTCTTCAATTTGCAACTTGAGCTGAAGAGCCTGGGATAACGCCTGTCCGAATTAGCTGGTCGAAAATTTTGCCAACGGAATCCAGAGATCGAATAAAGGTATTCCCCCTTAGTGACCAGACTCGAAAGTCTAGGTTTAAGCGCCATTACTCTCACTCCATGCACATTTTTTTCCCTCCTGTGCTAAAAATGTCAAGATGAAATGATATTTCAAATGCTTGAAGATTCGAATCGTCAATAAGTAGATCAATCGAACATTGCTTACGTTACTTTGCACCTTTTCCCCCTGGCGGATTGTTTGATCTCATTGATTTCTATTCGGTCGGACAAAAAAGAAGCAAGAACAAACGTGCCCCAGTGAACACAAACTGTGTGAAAGGAAGCGAAACGGCATTCGCACAGCAACACAGTTTTCCAATTAATCTAGCGGATGTGGATCGGAATTGGGTGTAAGAGAGCGAAAGAATCTATAGATATGTGTGTGCATGAAGTCCATTCCGCGTGGTCGGGCCCGAAGAGGTGTGTCACTTCCGAACAGGCGAGAAGCCACCCATTTTCCAATCACGGAACAGCGGAAATCGGTGCAACAATAGTGCGAGTGTTGGTGATCGGTGAACAAACGTGTGTAAGATTAGGGTGCGGCTTATTTTTCGTGTTCTTCTGAGTTTAAATCATCTAAAAAGAGCAACCTCAAGTGAAGGATAAAACCAGAACTCGTAATTATGACAAGCGGAAGCATTAAACTTCATAGTTTTAGACAATATTGGTAGGTATTATACAAACGTTGTTCATCAGAAATTTAAACATAAAGAGTATGGTGCTAAAAGATTGGAAATTGGTTGAAAACTCAGAAAGTAATATAAATTTCACTGAAGGTCATATTTTGTAGCTTGAAAATTCACCTTCAAGTTGCTTGCGCCATCTATAAATCTTAAAATATTTGGCTCAAATTTTAATGTTTTTCTCATATGATCCGAGAACAGAAGAGCACCAGAACTTGTTGTTCTTAGAACATTCGAAAAACAAGCCGCACCCTAGCTGTGAATGCATCCCATCAACTGCGGGGAAAATTGTGAAATGAGTCGAATGTTCGAACGTTAAAAACGGAAGTGCTCATAAAAAAGAGGTCTGCATCAGTAAACACACTTGGGTGCAACAATCAGATACGAAAGAAGAAAGAAAAACTGAGGGATGAGTGTGGCAGAACGAGCTTTGAACAGCGTCAATGAACAAACTGTGAATAACTGAGGTTTATTGTTCAATGTGTGTTCATTGCTCCAATGAATGAATGGTGGACTGCGGGTGGAACCGCGCTTTCAAAAGTGATTGAAAATGTTAATAGTTAATCGAGCTTGTTGCCACAACCTTCGCAATAATACGGGTTCGGATCCCTGCCATAGCTTGTACTAATTGAAGTGAGTGCAATATGCATGTCGCAATCAGTGTTAGTGAGAAGAGTGGAAACAATTTACACCCAGAATCCGTTCGGGTATGACCTACTGTGACGGGGGCGGGCGTCGTGAGAGCAGTGTAATAGTTTGTGTTCCCTAGAAGGTGGAAAAAGGATACTTTCCGTCAGGAGAGAACTATCCGATAGTGGCCTTGACCCGAATCAGTAACGACGATGATGACGACCGCAACAACAAGCAGGGAACTACTGGATAGGGGGTGGTTTAGTGAGCTTTTGGATTGTGCTAATACAGAATCCCATCACCCGATGAGTTGGGTGGTAAACGAAGCTCGTTATTATGGTTCGAGGCGCTTTACATGGTAATGAAAGTGTAATTTGAATGAAGTGGGTGACCTGAGGGCAATCGTACCCTAGACATTTATTATACATGCTTCCATTTGGATTATGCAAATTGGTAAGACATCTAGGATTCTATTATAGCCACAAAATAAGTACTGTGTCGCATTTGGAATTGTGGTGCAAGGTACTTCCGATAAATTAGATTCCTGGGATAGCATCATAATTAGCACATAGTTCATCTATCTGCTACTCTAACAACAATCATGGTGCTGTGCACCTACAGAATCAATGGATGGTTTGAGAGATATTTGAAATATCTTGGGAATGTATATATGCATAATAATTAATCTGGAACTAATCTCTAAAATCTCTTCGTTAAAACGATTGATAGCCAATAAACTTACTATGTAGAACATAAAAATAAATTGAGGAAGTCTGTGAGTCGCAGACGAAATAGACCTATCTGTTAAGATAAGAAACATATTGGAGTTTAAAGGTATTTGCCTCACTAGTGATTTTCAGTATTTTATTTTTTTCTTTTGCATGAGTGAAGTGAAGTGTTTAAGTTCAATCAGTAGTTTTTTTTACTAGTTGTAGCCGCGGATTCTAACCACTCGGCTAAGGAAGGCTAAGGAACCCTTTTACTATGCAGGATGCTTTTTGGCATGATACGTTTATAAACATTTAAGTCTTCAACTTAACTAACATAATTTATGAATAAGTTATTTGAAATATTCTCATATTTTAAACCGAGATCATTATTATTATCAAGGATTATCATTAGTTGATCCAAAAGATTCGAGACTTTGGCATCAGACAGCGAATTTTTGTTTTGCAGTCATCAGTAGCCTGATTATTTAGAAAGACGGCGTTTTCGGCAAAGTTTTTCATTAGCTCAAGGACTTTTATTATTTGAGCCATGAGGTTCAAGATTACCGCTTGTGTACATGAAACTTTGATTTTGTAAATATCTCAGCATCCTGACCATTTAGAAAGGCGGCGTCGGTAACAGTTAACTTAGTCAAGGGCTATCATTGTTCGAGCTAGTTGATTTAAAATTTTGCCAGCAGGCAGCGCTAGTGTGCATGAAACTTTTGTTTTGCGAATATCTCAGGAACCTGACCCCGTAGAAAGATGGCGTGTTCGGCAAAGTTGTTCAGTAAGTCAAGGACTATCATTTTCCGAGCCGACCAGGACCAGGACTAACCATTTTCAAAGCTTCACCACCGGGCGGCATCAGTGAGCATGAAATTTTTGTTTATCAAATTAACTGGCTAAAATAATGAACTCAACCAAAGACGTCACTTTTTGACATAGTCAGGATCCTGAGATATCAGCGAAATAAAAATTACATGCTCATAAGCGCCACCTGCTGGTTATATTTCGAGTCTTTGCTTTAAATAGAGATTGTCTTTGAGCTAATGCCGAAGACGCAATATTTCTAAGTGAATAGGATGCAGAGAAACCTTCAAAACAAAATTTTTGCCGTCAAATAAATGTCAAACCTTGAGCTACTGAAAAACTTTTCTAAGTGGTCAGGATCCTGAGATATCCCCAAAACAGAAGTTTCATACTCACTAGTGCCGCCTGGTGGCAAAAAATTTGAATTGCATGGCTCGAACAATAATAGCCTTGAAAAGTTTGTCATCATTATAAGTAGTCAGGATCCTGAAATATTTGCAAAACTAAAGTTTTATGAACACTAGCGCTGACTGCTGGCAAAATTTTAAATCAACTAGCTCGAACAATGGTGATGGTCAGAATCCTGAGAAATTTAAAAAATCAAAGTTTCACGCACACAAGCACCATCTGGTGGCAAATTTTGAATCTCATGGCTCATAGTCCATGAGCTATGAGATAGATCTTAAGCTACTAAAAAACTTTGCCGAAGACGTCGTCTTTCTAAGTGGTCAGGATCCTGAGATATCAGAAATCCCGCCTGGTGGAAAGAAAAACGCTGCCTGTTGGCAGAATTCCGCATCTCAATGCCCACCGCATGTTAGCCCATTATCTGCTGAATAATTTTGCTAAACATCATGACCATTTTGATGATTTTTTTTTTCGGTCGTAAGAAAGTGGCCGTAAAAAGACCCTTCGAAACAGAATGTTCAATTCATAGCATGACGCTTATCTGGTTTATAGAGAAATTGTTGAAGGATTCTTTCTAAGATATTTAGCTGAACTCTGTAGATGTCGATTTTTATACACATCTCTTGAAAGATGAAAGTGAAAGATTCGAATTGCAGGTTGGATTCTTGCTAGACTCAAGTGTTTTACCTTTTAAGATATTATATCTTTGGTGGAACGCCAAGAATTTCGTCATGTTATTCCAACATTTTTTCAACAATGCACCAAAAATTTTACCAGGAATTCTTCAAAATTCATTCCACAAATACAACAAGTAATGTAAAAACTACTTGGCACTTCCAGTGTTGTTAGACTCGCAATAAAATTTCAATCATTGGGTTCTCCCACGGGTGTAAACTCATTTCAGGTTGAGATCTGCTTCACAAAACTCACGCATATGATTTTGATGCAAAATCACTCGGTCACGCTCATGCCAACAAAAATGATTCAAATAAAAATCTCATCGGAAAACTGCCCAAAACCTAATGTTCTTGTTTACATCAGAAAGGTTTGTTGTATTTCTAGAATAAAAAACAGAGAATAAGTCATTTGCGTGTCAAACCTGTATTATCAAGCCAATGAGTCAAGCGGAGAAGCTAACTCATGCACGATGTTTTGGCTGTTGAGTAGAGTGAGCTACAACTCAAGCGTGAAAAATTTTAAGCATGAGATAAAGGAAATTGAGATTTTTTCAACACTGAGCACTTCCATGATTCAGTAGTTTTGCTGGGTCGAATTATGTAAAACTTCGCAATAAGAAGGGCCGCCTATTGGGGCCAAATATGAATTCAGTAACTTAAAAAAAATCTGCCGAAGTCAATCTAAAACACCAACAATAGAAACCGGCTTCCTATATAACAAAGCTTCCGTTGATGACCACAACTTTCCGTGAGTAGTCCGCTAAAAATGTCCAAAATGAAGCATTGCGAATCTTTTCAGAAATCTCTTCAGAAGAACTTTGTCATATATCAAAAACAAATCAAATCAGAAATTAGGAAAAATACTCAATGAGAATATCTCGAAATCTCATATCTCATGCTCAAAATATGTTCACGATCACAAAACTCAATGACTAAAAGCTGATTACTACGTCTCATCAGTGGTGGAAATATTTGCTTCATGAAGTACCTCGCGAGTGTAAACCAGCGCAAAACAAGTATGACAGACTAGCTGTGAGTAAGTTCGCACCCGTCTGCTTGGGAGAACATACAAAATAAAAAGCAAAAAGTTCGCGAACATTCACTCGTGAGTAACCGAACAAGGTGTGAATTATTATGGTTTTGACAGTTAAATCAATTGTGTATCCATCAAATCGACAGTAAACTATTATTTCGTAGTCAAAAACCCTTGAGAATCGGAAATCGCAGAGGAGAAATAGCTTTTTTCCCCAAAAGCACAATTGACGCTGAACAGCTCCGATCACATTCACGAATCACTTCAGCTTCGTTTACTCGTGAGTAAATCAGCACTATGATGCTAGCGAGCATTTCGGTTCAGCAGACATGTTCGCTACTTTACGTCACTGTGGTCACAGCTTTTAAATAAAACAGTGACATTAGATTTTGCCGCGTTTCCAACGAGTCTTATGATTGGATCATTTTTGATGGCAGGAGCGTGATTGAGTAATTGTGCATGAGAAATGCAAGGGTAAGATTTGAGATGCAGATCTCAAATGATACGGCTCTGGTGGTAGAGCTCATTGTTAACATTTGTCTCAATGTCAACATTTGAGTGCGAGCCTATTGAATCTGCTCGAATGAGCAATCCAGTTTAAAATCGTTTTGATCGACCAAGAGTTAGATGAAAATAAGTTGAGAGTGAATCTCATGGGTAAATCGGGAGTAAATCGAAAAAAAAATACAAACGAAGCTCGCTATAACGACTAACGCTATAACTTTTATAGTGACAAAAGCTTTTTTTTTCGGTCCCTTGAAAAATATTTTAATGTTATAAATGTTCTCTATATCGACTTTTCTCTATAACGACGGTCCTTTGAGATGTCGTTATAACAAGCTTCGACTGTACATCAAAAATGAATACATAGCGGGTTGAGGTAGAGTGAGTCAAAAATTATTAGAAAATGATTGGGAATGATTAAAAGGTGAATTGAATAAGCCTTTTTCAAAACTCTACTAAAACTAACAACGTTTAGTTACTGTAACTGGTTATGATATTTTTGATGATTGCTCAATAACGAGTTATGGTTTTTTAGATTTAAAATATCATTCAAATTATTCTCTGTACTTCAACGAATTTAAAATTAATGGCATCTTAGGAATTTGTCGTGAACATTTTTAGAATTTCTTCGATTTTACTTCAAATTAATAATAAAATTCTTAATTTTTCGAACATTTTGACACTTCTGTTGTTGAAATCACCGAGAATTTCATCCTTAGCAGATAAGTGTATGTAACACAAAACAAAAACGCCAAATGGAACCGTCTTCCTGGCATCAGAAATATACGCCTCATTCAATTTCCTAATCTAATTTATGATGATGGATGACACTTGTATCACATACCCACATATCCATTCCCTGTTCCCGGAGACAGAAAAAATCACTTTGCGATTTTCCCAATTTCGGCCAGATATGATCTTTCCCTGGGGTGCCCCAACAATAAGCGTACGCTCCCCTCCAACCATTGCCGTCACATGATGGGCATCGTCGTTCCGCACTCACAGTTATCACAGTTATTATTCGGGAAAACTGTGGCCCCCCTCCTGCTCAGAAGAGCCCACCGCCACCTTCTGGGAAACGATGATAACAAACAAAACCACCGAAAATTGATAAATTATTCATCCAACCGCTTGATTGAAAAGCTATTCACAGGTGCCTGCCTCACCCGAACCTAAATATAGTGGGAAAAACTGAAACCATTTTAGCCGGCTTTCTTGGTCTTGCTCCGGTGAACGCTTTAGTCTTTGGTCTTGGCGGCGGTGGATCCTAAGATATCCATCGTGTGTGTGTTATCTAGACATGTTATTTTTAGTGGCACCGCGTAGCCTACCTTCCTGAGGAGGGAAAGGAAAGTTCCCGGAAAAGTTGTTAATCATTAACGAGGCTTAACGTCGTCGATGTCGGTCACGATAGTGTAGTGGAGCGGTTCAGAAATCTCTACTATCTTTCTTGGATCTAGAAAGATAGAGGATGCCTTTTTATATTTCATTTTGTTATAATTATACAACATTTCGAAAAATTTCCATAAAAAGTAAGATTTTTTTAGATATTATTGAAGGAAATTTTCAATACCTTCACAAAACACTATATTTTATAAATTCGGTCAATTTATCGGCGCTTTTTATTGTAGGAAATCCAAGATTTTCGTTCAGGACTTCTTTTAGAATTCAACCACACATTTCTTTAAGGATGCCTTTAAAATTTCCACAAGGAATTCCTCCAGACATTTTCAAAGGGAGTGTTCAACGAAATTCTTCTGAATTTCAGTGAATTTTACCTTCACCAATAATTTCTCTGGAAGATATGTACAAAAACTAATTCAGCGATTCGTTAAGGAATTCCCTCAGAAATTATTCCAGAAATTCGTATGTGATTTATGAATTCAAAAATTCTTCCAGGGATTGCCCCATAAATTTCTCCATTCCTCCAGTGTTTTTTCCAGAGAACAATAGTTATTTAGGATTTCTTCTAGATTTCAACCAGAATTTCCTTCAAAGATATCTTCAGATTTTATTCCAGAGATGAAGGACTTCTATCAGAGATACCCATAAAAATTTCAAAAAGAAAATACTATAAGAATTTATCAAGGAATTTTTCCAGGGAATCGCCAAGCATTTTTTTTTCATGAATCATTGGAAGAATTCTTCAAAAATTACTCTTTACACACTGGCAGTTTTTTCATGAAAAATAATCAAGTTTGGAGGCTTGGAAATCGGCTGCTAGTTTTAGGACTGACCTGTTGTTTTCAGTACTGTGAGTAAGATGAATTGATGTTATGATGAATTTTTATAGAGAAACCTCGTTTTTCCTGGATCCAACTCATTTCTTGTTGAAGAATCAATGGAAAAATTGTTATAGGAGGCTACGAACAAACTCTATACGAGTAAATTGAGAAATGCTGGAGAAATTCATGAAGGCTTCCTTGACGGAATTACTGAAGCAATAACTAAGAGAATCCGTAAAGGAATTTTTGAAAGAAGTATTGTGGAAATAGCATGAAGAATTCATGTAAAATCCGGCATAGGAACTTCTTCTTGTAGAACTTCTTGGGAAAATCATAGAACGTATTTCTACAAAATCTTTGGAATAAACCATTTTAGTTCTTAATAGCAGAATTCATGAAAATATCTTGTAAAGTAACAACTAGAGGAATAAGTGGATGAAGTATCGAATAAATATCTGAAAGAAGACTTGAGTATATCCCAGGGGAATATATCGGAACGATCCCCAAGGAAATTACTGACATCAGCTTTGGGCAACTAAAAGATTTCATGGAATCTAAAGAAACTAAAACAATTATTATTGAACAAATACCCTTGAGGGTTTATGCAATGATCTCTGGAGTATACTTTGAATGTATTCCAGAAGCAATCCTAAGAAAAATCGCAGTAAGAAAGAAAGGAAGAATTACTGAAGCTCTTCTTCAAGCATTTCTAGAGAAATATATGTTGAATATTAACAGTAAGTGTCTCATTGTTACAGATCTCTCCAGGAACTTATCTGAGGATGGCAAAAAAAATCGACCATCTGCTGAAATGATTCCAGAATTTCTCCCAAGAACATTCGTTTATGAGTTATTCTAAGAATATCTTCTAAAACCTTCCATTGCGATTTCAATTAAAGTTCCTTTGCAACAAAACTCGGAGAATTTTCTTGAAAAACTGAATGAGAAAAAACAACAATTTCTGAGGATATACTTTCAGAGGCCTTCGTTTAATATACGTGTGATATCCTTATATACATGTTTATTCTGCGAGACGAAACGAGTCAGCTTTCTATGCGCATATAGTGTAGTCATTTGATATCTATTAGCATTATATACACGTATAATGTCATTATAATGCCAAAAAGGGCGAAATAGCAGACGACGTGTGAAACGTCAGTTGCTTTCACCTGATTTTCAGGGTTATTTTTTTGTGCTTTCGTGTACACAGCCAAACATCTGGTACACGAGGTGAATACATGAATAAATTAACATGGAAATCTCAACAACACGCAAAAAAAATGAAATTTGAAACTGTTCAGAGTACTTCTCTGTAGCAAATTCTGTCTCGAAACAGCAAACAGTAATGCGTAATCGTTGAAGTTCTGCTCCTTTGCTCCTTCGGGTATAGATTCAAAGTAATCAGTAAGCACGATAGTGCGGCATTATAACAGCATTCTATGCGCTTTGATGCCTGATAGCTTTATATACGCTTATAATGTCATTATAATGCCCGAAAAGGCGAAATAAGGTGCCATTATAATGCAAATAAATAATCGGGCTCCTCTGCGCCACTAATGCCAATATAGGCCTTTTAACAAGACGTTTCAAATCAGCTGATGCGGAAGCTGGTTGACAGTCCTGCTTCGGAAATGACAGTCCCGTGCCATCTAGAAAGGAGGTAGTTCAATGTGTCAGAATGTTGAATTCGCCATTTTGAAATACCAAATAACAACTGGCGAGTTTGTTTTGGTTTGATGATGCTTACTTAAGACGCACCTCCAAACGTTTTTCACGGCCATACTCCATTTCTTTTCGTTCGTCTTTTTAATTTACCGTGTCATGGAAAAAATAGCATCCTAGTAACTTTTCCTCACTTTAATCAATAAATCACTTGCATTTTACATCCTCTGAAAAACACGAATAAGGTAGGCGTTACCCAGAAATGCGGGAGAAAATTTTCAAATTACCGGTAAGATTGGTTTTTTGTGGTAAGCAATCCCTAACAATCCCATAGAAATGATACATGCTAGCCAGTTCGCCAGCTGTCACTTCCACCTCCCCTGTAGCTGATTTCATCTCGCACCCATCGACTGCTTAGATTGCTGAACCTCCCTTCAAGAAATCTTGGTCGCATGTATACACCGCTCTTTGACAGATGTAAACAAATGCATACACGGTACTGTCGCATGGGAAGGCCTATTAGATCACGTGAGAAACGTCAGTTATTTTCGGGGCGATTTTTTGTGCTTTCGCGTACGCAGTCAGAAAATTTGCGCGTACGCGGCCAAACAGCTGATGCACAAGGTACATGAATGAATGAGTGAAAAATGCATGTATGCATATATGATGCTGATTTAGGGTTCATGATTACTTGGGAAGATGAACATGTGATGTTGCGAAATTAATTATTATTATTATGGACCGATGCACGAGTTCACTATTTGACGTTTTAGCGGTGCCGTGTTATTTATGTTACCATGGAAACTAGTGAATTCGGCACCGCTCAAGCGTCCAATTAGTGAACTCGTGCATTGGTCCATTTATGCGAGACGTGAGATATTTTCCAAAACTTCGGATAGCATTGAAAGACTCCCTCTATGCGAATATAGAGTCAATATAGACTGCCAATAACTGCATAACAGTAACATTCGACATTTTTGACAAATTGGAGTTAATACCATGGAGAGTCATCAAATAATAAATACTTTCGATCAACTTACTGATATCTAAAAAAAAATGTTCTAGAAAATTCGAGAAAAATACCAAGTTGTTTTGTCACATTGGTAATTATAACCGCATAACAGTCACACTGAAATTTTAAATGAGGCTCGTAATGTAATAGCAATAAAATTTCTATCAGAACTATTTTCTGACTATTTTCAACCTAGTAGTGATATCAGTTGTACAAAATATCAACTTCAAATGAGCACTTTTGAGTTCCTGGTAATTTTTATATATTTTAGTTTCCTCCCATACTGTCGTGAAGTGCACACTAAATGTTCCATTTACCCAATGCCTACTTTTGTCGAATGTTACAAATATGCAGTTTGTTACCGTTTGAGATAACAAAAAAACAAAAGAGAATTGGAAATGTAAAGTTGACGCATTTGTATGTCTCATATAACTAAAATATACTAAAACTAAAATATATAAGAACGTTCTTTGTGAGACTTCGCATGCAGTAGCCGAAGGGTGAGAATATCCAAATAATTTTTCAATTATTTGGGTATTCTCGCCTTAACCATGTAAAGCCACTAACGCTACCCACTGAGCTGCACCCACCGAGCGAATTTCACGCTGGGACCACTGTATCCGGGAATCGAGGCGAAGAGAGAAGGAGATGGAAAATGGGAAAGAGCTGGAGGACTAAAAAAAGAGAATCGGGAGTTAGTTGGGTAGAGTCTATCGTAGTGAGCAGTTCGTTCGTATACCAGACCGACTGTGAGAAACCCCTAGGAAACGCCGAAAATTCAAGTGGTATTCCGATCAGCAAAGTGCTTTGCACACGTGGTTCGAAGGGTCGCCACAAATACTGGTGAGAAGTTTTCCACCCCGCCGTTGTCCACGCCGCAACAACCGATCCGGTTTATATAAGAAGTTCGAAGGGTCAGACAGTAGCCCCGGCTCGTGCGCAGAATACGGCCGGAAGCACTGGTCGGTCATTTCACCAACGGAGTACCAGGCTGGGCCAGCTAATAGCTCCGCAACATCGTCAAGTCGTTGGAACCCACCAGAAACCCCGCCAAGCCACCTGATCGGACCGCCTGAAAGCCCCGCAACCACTTCACGTCGTCGGAACCTACCCAGAACCCCGCCAAGCCATCTGGCCGGGCAAGCTAAAAGCCCCGCAACTTCGGAAAGCCGTCAGAACCTATCCAGAACCCCGCCAAGCCACGTGGTCGAGCCAGCTGAAAGCCCCACCACTTTGGCCAGTCGTCGGAAGCCACCCAGAACCCCGCCAAGCCACGTGGTCGAGCCAGCTGAAAGCCCCGCTACTTCTTCAAGTCGCCAGAACCCACCCAGAACATCTTTAAGCCACCGGAGTTAGTCGCTTCCAAGCAGATCCCGCCAGCACCAACCACCTGTTCCAAAATGGGACCCAGGTATGTTTTGTACGTCGCATGTCAACGATGGGCCCCACCATCACCAAACGGCCGCAACGTTTACTAACCCTCATATTAACCCTAACTTCAAAATGGATTTAAAAAAAATAAACTGGTAAAATGTATCCTACGTCCTTTTCAATTCTCCATGAACAGAAAGTGTGCATGCAATTGCGTCATCTCTTCTTTGTCCAGTCTACATCTCTTCGTTCCTCTCGTGAGCCTTCAGAGCAAGTTGAGCCGACCCTGAGTTAGAATATTAAAATTCTGAGCTAGTCGATTCTCGCAATTGGCGATCCACGTAAATAAATTAAAAAAAAAATATTCGTCACGTAGTGCCGAATATTTTTCACTTGCTTGGGGAGACTCACGAAAAGTTGTTTCGTTGATGTGTCGTGGGGACTTCTTAGTGACGTCAATGCAGAGGACTATTTGGAAAACGGTTAAGGTTTGTTTGATCCTTTTGCTGTGCTCTTACCGGTTGAAGTCATCCCACCGGAGACTGTGAAATCTGTTGAATTGCTTCGGTTACTTCAATATCATTACATTATACTATTCGATCACTATTTTTCGCTTTATGAATTACTATTGAATTTTGCTGAATTAATTAGAAGTAGACTAGTTGTAAGCTGTAAATAGTAGCTGAATAGATTAGGTTAAGGATTCTTGAATTGAAAATTGAATTTAAAACTGAATTTGAAATGGCTACGAACTGCGAGCTCATAGAGGAGAATCTCCCGACTTTGTTTTTCGACATTCGGGTAGATCATCTTAATGAAGATGAACTTGATTTCGAGTTGGAAATACGTAATATCGTTTTTGAAAACCAAGAATCGATGTCTCGGAAGCGTCGTGCGTTAAGAGAGAGACTTAAATCTGAAAAAGTAGAAGGGTATAAAGAGAATGTTACTTGGAAGCGAGAACCGCAGAACGAGCTAGTAGCTTGTGGTATCAAGTTTCAAGAGATTGAAAGCATAATTCAGAACTCTACTAGGGACTTGCCACCCAGATGCCAGTCCTCGTTATTGCATCTGGGAAATCGAATCCGATTACTTAAAAATTACATTGAAATAGGTGATATAGTTCAGTTAGATGCTATGCAGGAGAGGATATTGACCTACTTGAGAGATTTCTTTTACCAGAAGCGCCCAACTGAAGAGTACGATCTAAGGAATTTGTTCACCGAGGGGATTCCGCCTTATAATAGCCAAGCCCCTCCTGAAAATGCTGCAGCTGTAGACGGAGATGTTATAGGCTCGTTGCAAAGATTGGGGTTGATGGGATCTGGGAACACGGATTCAGAGGGAATAAGAGATGGTTTGCTTAAATTAGAACAAGAACTCTATTTGTTGCGTAAGTTTAAAGAAACGCAGACCAAGCGATCCCATAGCGAAGCCCACAATCTCTTGGATGCAGAAGTCCCTTCTGTACCGAATCTGGTCACGTATACAGGGACCATACCGAAAGCAACATTGTCAGGAACACCAGCAGCTTTGCAGCACCTGGCCTACAGGGACCAGGCTGCATCAGCCCTACACCCCCAGTCCGTTCTATCGAGTTCCAGTCTAAGCTACTGGGATAGGACCGAGCAGATGGGAACAAATTTCTCAACAAGCTTGGGTCCATCAAATGAGTACGTCAGAACCACTCTCGGATTCCCAGCCATCAATACAATAACGAACCCAACTCCTACTAATTCGGCCCCTAGGATGGCTGCCTCAATAGTCCCTAGTGCTGGACATGCCTGGGCTCCAGTCACATCAGAAAGCTACAGGCCTCTACCAATCAATGTTACAATTAATTCGTCGCGGCTTTCGACTCTACCTTCAAGCAGCCAGGTACCAATTTATTCGGGATTATCCCACAATGGTTGGAAGATGATTCCCTATGGGGGGAGCGAAAGGGCCTACCACCCTCATAGCTCAACCTCCGGACAAATTTCACTGGCAAATCTGAGTGGCCCTCTACAACCTCCGACTGTTTCCAGTACGACAGGTTGGCCACTCATTTCAAGTTCTGGAATAGCGACGAGTGCCTCTTTAGGGCAGCTACCGGCCAATCTGATCAGTAGTGGTCCCCTATCTTCCGCCGTACCAATCGGTTCTGAGGGTTTGGGACAGGGAACTCTGTATCCTCCGCTAGTTGTACAGGACCCTACCCAGAGACCCTATAATCGAAAATCCCTCCCAGTTTCAAAATGGAAGTTGGAGAAATATGCGGGCTCAGATCAAGGACTAAAGCTGAATGAGTTCCTTCATCTGGTTTCTCAGTTGGCGTTGTCCGAAAACGTTTCGGAACCTGAACTATTTGATTCAGCCTTCCATCTGTTCACCGGACCAGCGTTGAACTGGTACATGTCAATGAGAAGTACAGGACGACTGGTGAACTGGGGACACTTAGTCTTTGAGCTTCGTAAATCTTTCGTCCATCCGGAACTGGACTCGCTCGTTCGAGCAAGAATCTACCAAAGACGACAAGCTCGAAACGAAACATTTCAGGATTTTTATTATGAAATGGAGAGCATGTTTCGCTCTATGAGCAATCCAATGAACGAGTGGGAACGAGTAGATGTTTTGAGGAGAAACATGCGTTCCGACTATAAGAAAGCATTGTTATGGAAACCCATAGGCAATCTGTCAGAACTACTAGAGGCTGGCCATTTAATAGATGCGTCAAACTTTTCGCTATTTTCCAAGATGTATGGCAACGAAAAGTCCACTAATGTGGTATCATTCAACAATAGCAATGAAGGAGAAAAGAAACAATCTTTTCGTCCGATGAACCCCAAGGCCCAGGAGAAGAACTACTTCAAAGACAAATCTAATAATTCGTCGAAGAAGGAAGGCAACTCTAAAATTGAGCCCAAAACTTCGTCTAGTTCGAACCAACCAACAAAAAACGAAAATCCTGGCGAGGGCAGTTCAAAGCCGAAACGAACCCTAGATTATTTGGTGGATGGTTATAAACCACCCCGTGATAATGAATGTCTCTTCTGTAGACTAACCAACCACTCCCTCGAACAATGTCGCAGCCAAAGAGGTCTTATGTGCCTAGTGTGCGGGTTTAGGGGTTTCGAAACCCAAAATTGCCCGTATTGCAAAAAAAACGGACTACAGGCGGTCGAAAATCGCCGACCGTCGAACCCACACCCCAGCGTATAAACCAATTCCCGAAAGGAATAACCCCGTCTGAATGGTGGGAGCCGGTTTCAGAAGGGGCGTACGACACAGATTCGCAAGAATCTCTAAATATTTCCCTATCACGACATCATGATAATCGACCGTATGCATCGATTAAAATTTACGGTATACCTGCTCAAGGGCTTCTTGATTCCGGCAGTCAGCTGACTCTTATAAGCGATGAGATCTATCGGAAGTTTAACGGCACGAAATTGCAACCTTTGGTGCGACCTACAAAAGTGCATTCTGCGAATGGCTCGGAACTTGAAGTATCAGGCCAGCTACATATACCTTTTAGTTTCCAAGGGAAATTGAAAATTATTCCTACTTTGGTTGTACAACATCTAATCGTTAGTTGCATATTGGGTATGGACTTCTGGCGCAAATTCAAAATTTGGCCCACAGTCCAAAATTGTGCTCTAGTTACAGCGGAGGCTTCTGCATCAGACAGCTCCTCAACCGATCTCACGGAGGCAGAAAAAGAACAGCTTGAAGAAGTGAAAGGTTTCTTCAAAGTGGCCGATCCAGAAAGCCTTTCCCTTACTTCCTTAGCGGAACACCGCATTGAAATTATGGACGAGTGGAAGGGAAAGCCTCCAGTGCGTCAATATTCCTACCCACTGTCACCAAATGTACAGGAAAAGGTAGCAAGGGAACTTGAACGTATGTTGAGACTAGGCATTATAGAACGAGCTCATTCCGACTGGTCCTCTAATGTGGTACCAGTTACGAAGCCGTCTGGGAAGGTTCGCCTGTGTCTAGACGCACGTAAAATCAACGAGAGAACCGTTCGTGATGCCTACCCCTTGCCCCACCCTGGACGGATTCTTGGACAATTACCCAAAGCTCGATATTTGAGCACCATAGACCTGTCCGAAGCTTTTCTTCAAATTCCTTTGGAAAAAAGTTCTCGGCGATATACGGCGTTCACGGTACAGGGCAAGGGGATGTTCCAATTCACCAGGCTCCCATTTGGACTGGTCAATAGTCCAGCTTCTCTGTCCCGATTAATGGATCGAGTGCTGGGGCATGGTGAATTGGAACCGAATGTTTTCGTATATCTTGACGATATTGTCATCGTTACGGAAACGTTCGAGGAGCACGTTCGGTTACTTCGGGAAATTTCACGGCGTCTAGCACAGGCAAACCTTTCGATAAACATAGAAAAGTCAAAATTTGGCGTGAGTGAGTTGCCATTCCTAGGGTACCTTCTATCGACCGACGGTCTACGGCCCAATCCTGAAAAGGTAAGGGCTATAGTCGAGTACGAGAGGCCATCAACGGTCACAAAATTGCGTCGGTTTCTAGGAATGGCCAACTACTACCGTCGCTTTATTGACGACTTTAGCGGGGTCACCTCCCCATTATCAGACCTGTTAAAAACCAAATCTAAAATCCTGGGTTGGAACGATGCGGCGGAAGAAGCATTTGCTGCAATTAAAGAAAAGTTAATATCAGCTCCCATTTTAGCCCCACCAGATTTCAATCTGGAGTTTACACTCCAGACAGATGCCAGTGACGTGGCAGTAGCGGGAATTCTAACCCAGGTGCAAGGTGGCCAGGAAAGAGTGATAGCCTACTTCTCTCACAAGCTGACAACTCCTCAGAGGAACTACCATGCTTGCGAGAAGGAGGCTCTAGCTGCTCTCCTCTCCATCAATGCATTTCGGGGTTATATAGAGGGGTCACATTTCACCCTCATTACCGATTCCTCTGCTTTAACTCATATATTAACGGCTAAATGGAAGACTGCCTCAAGATGCAGCAGATGGTGTTTGGAACTGCAGCATCATAATATGAGTATTCTTCACCGTAAGGGAAAAGAGAACACAGTACCAGACGCGCTGTCTCGAAGTATCGCGGCCCTTACTACTATCAAAGAAAGCACACCAGAAGTTTCCGGTACTCCCTCACTAAAATCAGATGATGGGAACACTGTAGACACTGCCACTCAGTGGTATGAACAACTGATGGATGATGTTTTGACCAAACCTACCGAATACGTCGACTTCCAAATACGGGACGGTAAGCTGTTTAAATTCCTATCATCCCCTGGGTCGATTGAAGACAATCGCTTTAGCTGGAAAGAGGTTCCGTCACCGAAAGAGCGGGCTGGGATTATTCAGGAGAATCATGACAATTCTATGCATCTAGGTGTGGACAAAACCCTTTCTAGAATTCGTCTACGCTTCTTTTGGCCACGCATGGCCGTTGAAGTCCGCGAACATATACAGAATTGTCACATCTGTAAGGAGTCCAAAGCGGCAAACACAGCTCTGGCCCCTCCCTTAGGTGACCAACGAATCACCACGCATCCGTGGCAAATCATTGCTTTAGATTTTATTGGGCCTTTACCAAGAAGCAAGAAGCGGAATCAATACATATTATCAGTGGTGGATTTGTTCAGCAAATGGCTTATGTTGGTTCCCTTCAGAAGGATTGATAGCTTGGCCCTTTGTGCTACGCTTAGAGATCAATGGTTTTTCCGAAATTCCGTACCAGAAGTGGTAATAACGGACAACGCGACTTGTTTCTTGTCGCAAGAGTTTCGGAGGTTGCTGATGCGCTTTGATATCAGACACTGGCTCAACTCGAAGTATCATTCGCAAGCCAATCCCGTGGAACGAGTTCACCGGACGATAAACGCAGCCATACGCACGTATGTTCGGGAAGACCAGAGGTTGTGGGACGAAAAGCTTTCCGAGATAGAAACTGTATTGAATACATCAATGCATTCTGCTACCGCACTGACCCCTTTCTTCACTACTCACGGGTATGAACTGATGTCAAAAGGATCCGATCACCGTCTTGGAGAAACCGAGGACTCTCTATCTCCAGACGCAAGATCTGATAGGCAACGCGAACTTTATGGTAGGATACGGGATCTCGTTTTCGAAAATCTCGCTAAAGCTCACCAAGAGTGTCAAAAGCGATACGATCTCAGACATCGGAAATTCAGTAAAGGTTTCGAGGTGGGGCAGCTTGTATTCCGGCGCAATATGAAGCTGTCCAGCGCCATAGACCACTACAACGCAAAGTATGGTCCGCAATTTTTGCCAGCTCGTGTGCTGGGGAAAAAGGGGACTTCCTCTTACGAGTTAGAGGATCTCGATGGAAAGCCACTTGGTGTTTGGCCGGCAGCACACCTTAAACCCGGGTAGGCCACTTTACGTTAAATCACTGTCAAAAATCAACTTCCCAAGGAGTTTCTGGTAGTAAATAGGCAGTGGGAGGACTGAAAAAAATTCGAAAATGTTTGAAATCCTTACAGTTAGTATCACCTCTGTTGGAAAAATGAACTTCTTTTGATTTTGTTTTGTTTACATCTGGATTTTCGTCAAATGTCATTTGAAGACGTGCAGTTGTCTGCGATGTCGAAGGCGAAAATCAACTGTGGTATTAGAACCCTACAATTTCTCATCCGGGGGGGTACTCCCTCAAAGCGAAAATAGATTCGCTACACTCAGAAAAATAAAATCAAAAACTATATTAATTTTCTTTAATTTTTCAACTGGCCGTGGCTACTTGCTACTTAAAAAAAAAAGGAAGTTCCGATAGTTTAGTAACTAATATACAAAAAAAGGATCGAGATGGTATTCGTCTCGGTGAACGTCCGCAAGATGGAAGGCGTCTTCGGGGAACAAGGAAATACTCTGGTAGTTTTTAGGTAAGGTAGATAGGTTAATAGGAATGAATGGGGGAGTGATAGCAGTATGAATGAATAAGGGCCCAATGAATGAAGAAGGACGAATGGGATGAATGTTAGCAGTCAGAGAACTAACTAGGAAAGGCAATCAGGAAAGGAAGAAGATGTTTTCCCTTAGATAAACAAAAACAAATACACAGAATGTGAAATTCAATTTCTCTATTAATTTTGCAAATCTGAATACAAATGTAATAAAAAAAAAAAAAAACAAAGCGAAAAATAGTTGAACTTTGAGTCGCGAAATGACGAATGGTCAACTCATAAGCATATCAGAAGAGTTCACGTCTCAAAGGAGGTGAGCAAACCAGTACGAGAGTTTAAATGAAACCAGATCCAGACCCGCGCCCAATCTGAATAGCACCTCGGTTGCTGTTAATAAGAACCGTGCGCCAATCAACCAGAGCAAAACTGAAAAATTAATGCCTTTTCGCCTTAATTTTTCTTCCGGAGGAGGGGATAATTGTTACCGTTTGAGATAACAAAAAAACAAAAGAGAATTGGAAATGTAAAGTTGACGCATTTGTATGTCTCATATAACTAAAATATACTAAAACTAAAATATATAAGAACGTTCTTTGTGAGACTTCGCATGCAGTAGCCGAAGGGTGAGAATATCCAAATAATTTTTCAATTATTTGGGTATTCTCGCCTTAACCATGTAAAGCCACTAACGCTACCCACTGAGCTGCACCCACCGAGCGAATTTCACGCTGGGACCACTGTATCCGGGAATCGAGGCGAAGAGAGAAGGAGATGGAAAATGGGAAAGAGCTGGAGGACTAAAAAAAGAGAATCGGGAGTTAGTTGGGTAGAGTCTATCGTAGTGAGCAGTTCGTTCGTATACCAGACCGACTGTGAGAAACCCCTAGGAAACGCCGAAAATTCAAGTGGTATTCCGATCAGCAAAGTGCTTTGCACACGTGGTTCGAAGGGTCGCCACAAATACTGGTGAGAAGTTTTCCACCCCGCCGTTGTCCACGCCGCAACAACCGATCCGGTTTATATAAGAAGTTCGAAGGGTCAGACAGTAGCCCCGGCTCGTGCGCAGAATACGGCCGGAAGCACTGGTCGGTCATTTCACCAACGGAGTACCAGGCTGGGCCAGCTAATAGCTCCGCAACATCGTCAAGTCGTTGGAACCCACCAGAAACCCCGCCAAGCCACCTGATCGGACCGCCTGAAAGCCCCGCAACCACTTCACGTCGTCGGAACCTACCCAGAACCCCGCCAAGCCATCTGGCCGGGCAAGCTAAAAGCCCCGCAACTTCGGAAAGCCGTCAGAACCTATCCAGAACCCCGCCAAGCCACGTGGTCGAGCCAGCTGAAAGCCCCACCACTTTGGCCAGTCGTCGGAAGCCACCCAGAACCCCGCCAAGCCACGTGGTCGAGCCAGCTGAAAGCCCCGCTACTTCTTCAAGTCGCCAGAACCCACCCAGAACATCTTTAAGCCACCGGAGTTAGTCGCTTCCAAGCAGATCCCGCCAGCACCAACCACCTGTTCCAAAATGGGACCCAGGTATGTTTTGTACGTCGCATGTCAACGATGGGCCCCACCATCACCAAACGGCCGCAACGTTTACTAACCCTCATATTAACCCTAACTTCAAAATGGATTTAAAAAAAATAAACTGGTAAAATGTATCCTACGTCCTTTTCAATTCTCCATGAACAGAAAGTGTGCATGCAATTGCGTCATCTCTTCTTTGTCCAGTCTACATCTCTTCGTTCCTCTCGTGAGCCTTCAGAGCAAGTTGAGCCGACCCTGAGTTAGAATATTAAAATTCTGAGCTAGTCGATTCTCGCAAGTTATGGGCAGTAGAGTGCTTATGTAATGGATGTACGCATCAGGTTCAAAAGCATTAATGACGTGGTAAAAGGTTTCCTGAGTCATTGAAAATGCTGTTATTAGTCGTGCCTACATTTGTAGTGCTTATATGCATTTTTGATGCTAATTTGGGGCTAATTATTCGTGCTTGTGATTACTTGAGTAGTCTCTAAAAAAAAGACCTGCTACCAGCCTGGTGCTTATGTGTGACAATTTTTGATAGAATTAAAGTACAATTTTGGTGCAATCCCTCTGATCGGATTAGGAAAACAAGTTTGTCTATTTCTATTAATAGACCGAACACTCAAACTACCGACCAAGATGTCTTAAGATAGCTGTGTTGCCTACCTCGAAGGAGCTCATCAATGAATCCATCAAACATAAAAGCTACAAATAAATTGAAACCATTAAAGGTGATCTAAAAATAAATCCGGAGCCGTCTTTGCGTGGGTGCCACGTGGGTTCCGAACAACGAATATAGCTCTACCCTTTCGGTATAAGGTCATGGAGTGTGACGCCCTGTTGGACACGCGCCTAGACGAATCATCACGGTCGCCACATTGCCGCCGTCAATGGCGCGATTACGGGCTTATGGGAAGGGGAAACGAGGCGCAGTGTTTTGTATGTTGTGACCATTAGACGAAGCCACTGAACCGTGAACTATTGCGCTCCGTTGGACCCAATCACGTATTCTACACGATAGCACTCTGGTGGAGAAATGCACCATCTAAGTACAGTATCGTTCCGGTTTGTTTTGGTTTCAGACTGCAACAGACGGTCAGTCACATCGTAGGACCAGAGCAGACTAGCGCAGAAGGGTTAAACAGAATGTCCGATACGGAAGAGGATTCGCTTAGTTCGGAAAGTTGGCCCATCAACGAGGACTGGCTGATTGAGGTACTGAAGAAGCACCACGAGGTGCGTTCCGGGATAAAGATTACGGTGAGTTCCAAAGCTATTGTCCCTTCCCAGCAATGTGTTTCATTTTCCGATTCTTTTCAGGATTTCAAGGTGAAACAGGGCTGCCACGATGGGGTGAACAACCTGAGCGACATCCTGTCGGTGTCGGTGGCGTACGAATTCCAGGAGGCCGACCATGTCGCTAGCAAGCATCTGGACATTGTGATAAAGCTGCTGCCGCAGGATCCGTTCAGCAGGTTCTTCGTGACGGAAGCGCAGTTCGATTTGCGGGAGATTAAGTTCTACACCAGCGTAAGTAAAGTGAAATCTTATCATTATCTTTAGGAATATGGCAGTGCAAGCGATAACAATTCTGAAAACGGGACGACTTAGCCATTAGGTGGAAACAATAATTACGAATAGGCGCTTCCTCCATAGGCTTTGGCCTTTTATGTGATGAATGCATGCGTTTTCACGACTTTACTAGTCTTTCCAAACCAGCAGCAGAATTGGAAACTCTTCTTCTGTTAAATGTGAAACTGACAGTCCGCAGTATGCAAAGTTTCTCAGAAGATGCAAACAAATGTACAAACCTGAAAAAGTCAAATCGAAAGGCCCTTCAGTTCCGATGGAGAACTGTCGAGAAATTCAAAATCTACTGATTTGAAACATCTATTGAAAAGTTTAACAAACATGGGGTAAAAATAAGAAAACGTAAATTTGAAACAAATGTTCACACAACACCTACAAGCAGTACCTTCAAATCGAAAAAAAAAAATAAAATCCATATATAGCCTAAATATAGATATAGGCCTTTTTTTCAACAAAGAAATATGGCAATTCCAGGAGCATGATGTAGATTCAAAGTAAGCCTAAAATTTCTATATTGCGTTTAAAGTTGCAGAAGATAGCAAGTGCTTTTTCCAAGGAGTACGGAATTTTTGGCGATTCTGGTTGGACCAGAAGCTCTGAATATTTCTTTTAAAACTGCTGAGAATTGTTGGAGTAGAAGTTTAGCAATAGAAAAAAATCAGAAGGATTTTAAACAGAAGCCGAGGTTGTCAGGAGGCTGGAACTTGAGGGGGATTTTATGAAAAAGCCAAACATTCTGAGAAAAAGCCAGAGAATCTAAGAAACAGTTGCGGATTATAGATACTGTAAAAGATTTAGAATACTTTCGGTGAATTTCCTAATGCAAGTTGATAGTTCCGAATAGATTTAAAGTACTGTACTGTAGATTAATTTTTGAGAAAACTTCCTGACATCACCTGAGGCTTTTCGGAAGAACCAGGTGACGTATGGAAGCAGCTAAAGATTCGTCAGATACAAATATTATAATAAAATAGTAAAGTATGAGATAGCTAGAGTTTTCGGGAGTTTTTTTTTACAAAGAAATTGGAATTTCCAAGAGTTTCCTGAAATTCTCAGGAGAAGGTTTGAATCACAAAGATAAATGATATTTTCGGAGAAATTGATAAGAAGAATGATTGGGTTTTGGAAAGAAGCTCCAAGATATGCTTCTTCCTATAGTTCTTCAAGAAATGTACCATAGATTAAAAATATTCTTTCAAAAATTCATCAGAAGACTAGAAAACGAATACCTTTAGTGTTATTTCTAGACATCATTAATGATTTGTTTACAAATTTCTTAAGAGATGTGTCAAGAATTGTTGATATCATTTTTAGGAATTTTTGTTTTCAGCTAACTCCACAACAAGTTTTTCAAAAGATACCTCCAAGGTTCCTTTAATGTATTTATTATAAGATATCATTATGAATAACACTTCAGTGGTTCCTCTACTGATGTCTCCAGGAATTTATAATCATTTATCCTTATTAAACCTTAAGTTAGTTCTGTAGAAATACTTCCTCAAAAGTCCAATAGCAATTTCTCTGGAAATCTTTCGCCTAATTCAATTTCTCATGGTTGGTGCTAACGTAAGAACTTCGACAGCAGTCATGAGATGCTATGCAA
This sequence comes from Aedes aegypti, assembly GCF_002204515.2. Lineage (NCBI taxonomy): Eukaryota > Metazoa > Arthropoda > Insecta > Diptera > Culicidae > Aedes > Aedes aegypti. The sequence continues at coordinate 271,863,588 of NC_035107.1, forward strand.
AGACAGGACAAAACAGTTATTGTTCTTACAACGTTGTTAATGTACTCGGCATTCTTCAAAACAAATACTTTGGCTATTATACTAGAGATTCTATTGGAACGCTTGCGGAATTTTTTTACCAAGATTTTTTCCCACAAAACATCAGGGATGATTTCAAAGGATTTCATCAAGATTGTTTCCAATTTTTTTGCAAGAAATTTCTTCAGTGCCTTCAGCAATTCCTCTTAAGATCCACAAAGTCCCGTCACAATCAACGAAACACTGTCTGAACCAAATCTTGGAGGCATTCATGAACGAAATCCTTGAAAATCTTTTTTTGTAGTACTGAAGAAATCCAATAAGAATTCCGGACTGATTCCTAGATGTCAATAAAGGAAATCTAAATAAATTTTCGAAAAAAAAATATTTGGGAAAATCCTGCAGAAATCTCTAAAGGAATACATGACATTGCTGACCGTCTCCTGAAGGAATGTTTGTTGAAATTTCTAAACTATTTCAAGGAGTAGAACACGGTTAACTGCATAAGAAATACCTAAAGGAATTTAGCCAGGAATGTCAGGAGGAATGTCCGGAGAAATGTCTGGTAAAATTTCCGAAGGAATCTCTGGAGAAATTTCCAGATGAACCCTTTCAAAAATATTTCGACTTTTTAATATCAACCCTTTCAGGAATATAAAGTTTAGGGAACTCTCGAAACAATTGTCGGAGTTTTCCCTGAACCAAATCATAGAGCAATTCTTGTATGGATCCCAAAAAATCTCTGGAAGAATTGCTGAATGAATGCCTGAAGGAACACTGGAGGATTCCAAGAAGGAGTTCCAAACCGACTCTTGGAGATAATTCTGGACGATTTCCTAAAAAATCCAGGAGTATAATTCTTGAAAAATCTGATCGTTTTCAGGAGTAGAACAAGCAGAAACGCATGCAGGCATTCCTAACAAATATTTGGAGAAATCCTTGGAGGGACTTTTTCAGAAGTTTCAAAAATAAACTCCGGTAACAATTGCCGACGGATTCCCTGAGTGAAATCTTGAAGTAATCTCTAAGGAAATCAATGAAATACCAAATTTAGTAATTCAATTATTTGTTATCAAGATAAACTCTCCGTAAAAATCTTTGGAAGAATCCCTGAAGTAACTGAGGATTTTGAAAACGAATGCAAGGAATGCTTGCAAATCTTGTCTAAGCAATTACCAAGGCTTTATCGGAGCGGCTTAATCCTGACAATCAGAATTCATTCAAATCTATGTAGAGACATCATTTTGCGCTGTCGAACGGTAGTAATACTTGACATGCTAAAAATTTAGCTCTCAAAGTCATACCGAAACGAACAAATGGTTATCCGGAATGTAACAGGAGAAAGCAATTCAAATTGGTCTTATCTTAGGCACTAAATTTCCTGTTTTCCCGCAGATTCTTCCGGATCTCCTCGCCTTCCAGGAGTCGGCCGTCGCCAAGGAGGACAGCGCCACCATCTTGGTGTCGGTACCGACTTGCTTCTACACTCAGTACGCACCGGCCATCAGCCCCTCGCAGGGCAGTCCGGAACCACCGGAGAGCATCTTGGTGCTGGAAGACATGCGCTCTCTCGGATACAAAGTATGGCAATAACTTTGAAACCTTCAATGTCTAATCAAATCTTGAATGAATGAAACGTTTTTCAGGGAGCCAACTTCACGTCCGGCTTGACCGTCAGTCAAACTGAGTCCGCTATTCGCGCCATCGTGGCCATCCATGCTCTGTCGCTGGGACTTAAACTCAAAAAGAAGGTCGACGTGAACGAGAAGTACCCCGTAGGTCTTCCCAACTGTGTTTGAACAGTTTCTCGAAAACTAATCTGGCTCTTCTATTTCAGTTCCTATTTCAAACGACCCGTGCCACCGAGAGCTACCAACAGCTAGTCGAGCAGGGCATGCCGCAGCTGACCAAGTTCCTCGAGGGCAAACCGGGCTATGAAAACGAGCTGAAAGCCCTGAACAAAATTCGCACCAAAACCAAAGAACTGATCGAAACCTTGCTGCAACCGATAGAACCGATGGGACTGATCACGCACACCGACTTCTGGTGCAACAACTTGTTGTTCCGGGCCGAAGGAGATGGTACCGACAGCTGTATCATCCTGGACTGGCAGATGGTGACCTACAGCCGGCCAACGAACGATCTAGCTCTGCTACTGATTTCTTCAATTCCGTCCAACATCCGGCGCCAACATGGGGGTCGGCTACTCGATCTGTACTACAACCTGCTCAAGTCGTACTGCCAAAAGTTGGACATCGATGTGGAGGCCGACTTGGGATACAGTCGGAACAAGATGGAACTGGAGTATCGGTAGGGAACGGTTTAAGCGATTCGAAAGGTTGAACTAAAATCTACTAATTTCTTTTGACGCAGACAATCGGAACTACTCGCCCTGCTGCTTTGCATCGGTTCGATCGACATCGCCATAGGGAATCCAGTTGCGGAGCAACGCTTGCTGGACGTTCTGCGGGATTTCAACGAGGAAGGAATTCTCAGTATGGATGAGTGCATTTAAAAGCCAGTTTCGCGACAATTGGAAATTTTGCATTTTGGGAATCGACGCATCGGCGTCGAATCAAATTCATCAATTTTATAACAAGCCAAGATACAGAAAGAGGCGGCTGCTACTAGACTACTTCCCCGTTTCACTTAGAATAAATGAATCTAATGTGTAAGTGTAGGTGATCCAGCGCTCCCTTAGCCAGAAACCGATTCCAACCAGCAAAAAGTCAATCCTAAATCAAAAGCATACGTTTTGAAATGCCTTTTTTAGCAGATGAGATTAAACTATGTGACAGCGTAGACGCTACATACAGTATAGATGTAATCGTAAGAAAACCAAACTAAAAGTAAAGCATACTCAGCGAACATATTTGGTTTCAGCTGCAGGTCAAAAGATAAAAGTATAAATTGTTTAACTGAAGCTTAGCAAAAACAGAAAACCTATATTAGTCAGTAGCACAAACATAAACAAACACACACGCAAATTAACCGAAACCAATCTTTGCCGTATTGATAGAATTTTATCGTCAAATTAAAACATTCCAGTGCTGAGGCGTAAGCACGCACAGTGTTGTATCCGGATTACAGGTGACAAGTTGCTGTAATAAACATGATTAAATTATTGGTCAAACGAATTGTGAAAGAACTTCCAGTAAGATAAATGGGTGACCATTTTTTTGCTACTCTGAGAAGGAAAAATTATGATGACTTATCGAATTGAAATCTGTCAGGGTATACGATCATTGTACATTCAAATAGAACAAGCATTTACACAAATAGTGGGATGAATTGTCGAAGACAAGTCTAGAACAGCACAGGACAAGAGAACATCCTGAAGGAATCCCTGGTAAAACCTCTCGAAGAGTTTTGCGCTATTTTAGAAGAATCAAATGAATTGTCGTGAAAAAAACCTGCGCAAATACATGTAGAAAATTCTGGAGAAATTAGATCCAGGATTTCCGGTAATTTCTGGAATATACTTTAAAGAAACTTTCATTGTATGGCTCGTAAGAATCCATGAGAAAGTTTTAAAAAAAGGATATCTTTGGCAGAATTTCTGGTGAAATTTCATTTTCATTTTCATTTTGCAGCGTTTGGTGGGGCAATGAGAGCGCAAGTCAGTCCAAAGCCGGGGGAAGGGATAGGTAATGGCCGTAATAGTCTATGCGGACCACTTGAACACCATCGGAAAGGATAAGAAGGGTTGGGGTAGGGTATAGGGAATGGAGAAGACTTGACACAGTAATGCGATTAATGCTGCAAAATGTAAATGTGCTGAAAGCAATTTAATTTGAGTTTTGAAGTTAGATTTGACTTATTAAAATTCCAAATAGATCGGCCATTGTACAAGTAAGAAAGAATATGCTGATCGCTTTCTAGAAATTTTATAAACAACAAAATAATAACAATATGAGAGTGATGCTAAGGGCTGCTGATGGCACAATGCGACGCTTTAGTAGATTTTGATACTGATTGAACATTACTATACAGAGCGCAATTCAATCGATGGTGATAACTTTACAAACTTTATCTGTTTTTGCACTGATTGACGATGCTGATTTATTTAAAAATATTTGATATTATTAGTTCATTTGTTTGTGTGATCTAAGTGTTAATAATGGAAAAAATTTACATACCCTTTATAATAATACTTCCCTGATCAGAAATATTATATTTTGAGCACCCTTTTCGAAGCTATTCTATCCAGGTATCCATGTACTGCTTTCAATCCTGAAATTATTCTTATTGTGCATGCTCATGCATTATATTAGTGATGATCATAATCATGCAACAGATAAGAAGGAGAGAAAAAGAGAATATAGGAACAGTGATTAGTAATGAGTTAATTATGTAGTTTTGTTAGAATTATAAACAATTAAACAGTAGTAATGAATAGCTTTTAAAATGACTTTGCAGCATAGCTGAGCCTTTCGTATCGTAAGACCGATGTATAAAAATAGTTTGTTTCGAAATTGTCCGCGTGGTCTTCTAGTGCCCCTATTAGATAAGAATCAGTCATAGACATACATACCGAATGCTCGCCATGACCCTATGACCAACATTTGTATATGTATAGCCTTAGCTGATGTGGCTTTTCTAATAGGTAGTTCTTTCACTCATTGATTGTCTTCAAAACCTTGTCAAGTATAGAAAATTGATTTTATTTCATTTATTACTACATTGAAGCTACATTGTACTTATTATGTATTAGGTATTATTTTATGTTTTTATCACTATTAATATTATCAAGGCCAAAATTCCCAGTGAGTGAAGAATTTTATAGTACTAGAACACCATAGAAGATCGCTAAACATTACCTAATCATGGAACGGCTTTTTGTTCTATTATTTTAGGTAGATGCTATTGATCTGCCTTTGCTCCTATCCGCAACCCGGTGCACGCGCCCTGTTGGTTTTCGAAAACCTCGTAGAAGATTACAAACCGTCAATGGCATTCCCAATTACTACCCCACATTGCACATTCAAGGGTCTGATTGTGCTCCTAACCCACCCTCAGTTCGTAATCTTCTCGCCAGTTTGAAATTATATTTTCCCGAAGTGAAAGTAATTTTGATGAGTGATAGCCTAGTGCAGCCCAACTGCATAGTACAGTAGTTTAACCAGAATTTTTAGGTCAGAAGATAAAATCTAAATTTTGTAATAAAAAGGTTGCCATTGCTTTGAAATTCACCCAACATCTAATCAAAACTACTAACAACAGCGATCAATTATCAAAATTCATCGCTCCCTGGAAAATATAATCCCAAGCCCAGGGATATCTTTGGCAGAATTTCTGGTGAAATTACTGAAAAAAAAATCAGCAGGAGAATCAGTGAAGGCATTCCTTAAGAAATTCACTAACTTTAGAGAAACTTGAAAAAAAAAATTAAATCTCTTAAAGGAATTCTCGGACGAAATTCATGACGGATTCATTGCAAAACACTAGATGAATTGGAAGAACTTTGGAAACATTCTTAAATCAATCTTTTTAGAAACATTCTTCAAAATCTGTGGAGAAATCTCAATTAGAATCTCGGGAAGGAATCTCTGGAGAAATCTTTGGACGAATACTTAAACCAATCTTTTTAGAAACTCTCTTTTAAATCTGGGAGAAATTTCAATTAGAATCTCGGGTAGATTCCGGTAGAGATGCTTGGAGAAATTTCCAAAGTACACTTCCAAGGATTTTATGGAGAGAAATGACTAAAATAATTTCCGGAGTAATACCTTGAGAAATCCCTAGACACAGCTTCAGAGAAAATTCCAAGAAAGATCAGTAGCAAGGAAAACCTTGAGCAAATTCCATAAACATTCTGAAACCTCTTCTCGTTAAATTGCTGGACTCAACAAGGCTTTTTCGCTGGAAATGTCTCCAGAATTTCTTTGTAAAATGTTCTGAGTAATTGTTGTTTTATTTTTAATATTTTTGAAAGCATTCTTCGTAAAGCTACTGGATATTTTTTTAGAATTTATCCGTGGAAGATAATGCAGAGGTTTCCTCACTAAAATAAATTTAAGAAACCTCAATAACAATAACAATACAGGCAGATGGAGATAATTTTGTGTATGAATGTCGAGACGAGCTTAGGAGTAATTTTAGGACTATGTCTGAATCGATTTTTGTAACACAAAGACTGTGCTACAAAAACTCGTTCGGTTGTTCCTAAAGAATGATTTCTCTCTTGTGGTACAAATGCTTCTTGCATGTTCTCAAGCTTCCTCGGGAGTCACATTCCAAAGACATGCGCAATCACTGGGTGAATTCCTTGGAGAACTTTTCGATACTTGGACGAACTCCAAAAAAAAATCAATAATCTGAGAAGAGTACACAGGTAACCATAAGCCGTATATTATGCCCAATCCCTTATATACGGCTAATATAGTGCTATTTAACGGCTTATTTACATTATATCAGCCGTAAATCAACATTTTGGCCCAATATACGGCTTATTGATTATCTAGGTAGATATGAGCTCTTGGATGTATTTTAGCTCGGGAGAAAACATGCACTACCCAATGAGAATATATACTAAGCTGTAGACGAAGAGGCAATGGCTATGTATTAGTAAAAAGAAAAAAAAAACTACTTCACTGATTTACACCGCTTCTTATGGGAGCTAGCTCGCTTGTAGTGTGTAGGGGGGCTGGGGGCAAGAAGGACACCTTAAGATATATAGGTTCAAATCATGGTTGATTAGCACAATTTTTGAATATTATTCCAGTGTAGGGGCAAGCTCAGCTCTTGTTCTAAATGATGTTATCGATAGATTACAAAAATATAAGAAACACATGATGATTTGAGATTTTTGAAAATGTCCCTTCTTATGAGGTTTTTAAACGAGGCACGGGGCAAGAGTGCCACTGGTATGGGGCAAGAATACCACCAGAGCAAAATGCCACAAATTTTGTATATTATTATTTCCCCGCCTAAAGGATAAATTGTAGAGTAAGTAAAGATAAAAACTGAGGGATACAAGTTGACTTGTAGTTAATAAGAAATTTTACGAAATTAATTTAGTTTTCATCTCATTTGACTGTAACAATAATGGTAAACATTTTCAGAAACCATTTTGAATGTCCAAGATGGTTTATTTTGATTTTATTTAGTAGGAAACATTGATTGAATGCAGACGGGGTTGGTGGTCTGATGGCTACCGCTTCTGCTTCATATGCAGAAGGTCATGGGTTCAATCCCAGGCCCGTCCCTTTCCTCGTACTTTGTAGTTGTATATCTCTCACTTGCTTCTATCTTTCATTCTAAATATATCACACTCAAACTATTCGTTCATAGCAAACGCTAGAACCAGAGACGGACAAGAAACCGTTTCCCTAACGCTTCCTACTTCCACGCGCACGCCTTTCTTACGCCTGATACATAGGCAGTCTGCTAACCACAAAAGCAAACCTCTCTGCCATGCCTTTCCCCAATCCCATACACTCCCGCATGAACTGACGTGGATGCAGTGGAATATACGGTCTACTTGGGAGTCAGTTCAATGCATCATCAATTGCAATTGCATTCTGACGTGGCAGGTGCCATTGTTGCCTAAAAATAGAAGATCACCAGCACTTATACACTGAGGATGCCTGTTAGTCCCAAGCAGTCATTCGGTTGGTTCCTTGTGTAAGTGCAGCTGATCTAGCGATACTGGAGTGCATCCACGGGCGGCCAGTCAAGCTCAAGCAAGCTCAAGCTCAAGTAGGAAACATTGATTGAATGCAATATTAAACAAGAAAAATAAAAGTTCATTTGATTTTATATGAGAAAATTGCGGTGTCCCTCTTGCCCCATAAGACATACTTTTATTATATATGTAAAATTTAATGTCAAAAGGAATTTTTCGAAAAAAATCCTCACAGCTATATTAAACAATTAAAAATCATCAATACTGTGCGGAAAAATCAATATGTTTTGTATTTATTGGGAGTCAAACCTTGTTTTCCAGTCTTACATTCTTATAATATTTCGCATATTTTGCGTTGTTTGAGTTAAAGACATTTTTCTAATTTTTTGTACTAAACATTTTTAACTGTAATATTTACACAACCCTAAATTAGTACTCAATTTATACTTATCCTGCGTTAAACATCAAAAAATTGATTTGAACTACGTGAAATTAGAGGTGGCACTCTTGCCCCGGGTGTCCTTCTTACCCCATGTCCCCCTACTACCATACTTAACGTCACAATTGATGTTGTGTATTAGAAGGTGCGGTTGAAGTATTAAATTAGTATTTGTGATAACTTCAGTTTTGAACTGGTAGTTGTGCAATGCCAAAGATGACGTCATGTCTGGTAAGCTGCAAACAATATTAGTTTACCCAACAAGTTGCAGAATGATGGTTGTACAGTATAAGTCGTACATTTACGTACATTTACGTACATTTACGTTCTGGAACGAGTTGCGAACAACATTTTTTAAAATTTCTTAGAAAACCTTTTGAGGGTGTCAGAAATTATATCATAATAGAATCAACATTATTAAGCAATTTTTGAAAATTGTTATGTTACTATGTATTACGCAATTATACATCTTTTTCGCGGTTGATACAAGCAAACACATACAAAGAACCGGACCTCTCCTATACGAGATTGCGTCACAATACTAGTCAGTACAGAAAGAAAAAAAATATCTTTTCAGCATTTGCAGTGTATGGATACCATTACTACAAACTAATTACCTAAGTGTCGAGATGAAAGTAATTAGCGACACAGATTTATTTGGTGACGGGCTTCAATAAAATCCTTTTTCTTAGTTGATGGATTGAATGCAAAGGAAACACATTATTTGTTTCAAGAACTATCCAGTTCATAAGTTGTGCAAAATAAGCCACGGTACAAAAATATACAACTATAAAATTAACATGGATCAAACTACATGATCCTTAGCTTACAAAGCAGAATAAATAGTCTCCTTGATCAAGTCTCCATCACGTTATGTATTAAAAGAATGTTATTTAAAATTTGATTTCCATAAAAACCATTATAAAAGCATTTTCCTTCTAAACAAATAAGTATCATACCTAACAGCAATACAAATAGCTTTACGTAAAAGCTGCTCTTTTGAAGATGATTTGTTTGAAATTCCGGGAATCCCAGAGTAACCTTTAAAACTTTCAGGAACGTTTATCAAAGGTATATTATTAGCTAAAAATATTCACTGGCTTACGTTACGAGAATCATTGTGACTTGTAAGTTTAATTCAGGCTTGAGAAAAAGGTCAAATCTGAAACGTCATTAAATGTATTGTGTTGCTGTTAAAGTTGGAAACAAACTCATGGGGTGGGAGTCCATTGTGCCTAAATAAGAAAACAGCAAAGAGGCATGACGAATGTAATTCGAATTTCGTTTTCAATCAATTTCGCTCATTGCCTTTGGAATCTTGTATGCCAAACTACTCGTTGATTGAAGGAAAATGTGGCTAAATGTTGCCATATCGTTGAGCGGAGAGTTTAATAATTACCGATTGATATGATAATCAAGCGGTTGCTCTAGAAGTTCAAATGCTTGACAATTTGATATGCGCTTCTCATGTGGTTGCAGTTTCTGATGATTATGCATCGAATGACCAAGAGCGATCAAAATTGAGAAAATATGTTCTCCTGCAATTCCGGAGCTTTCACGAGAATCGTTAGTTACTGTCAGTATGAAAGCAGGAGAATTCATGACACAATTTATGGAAGATTTTTATTAGAGAGTTTTTGGGTACAATTACTGGCGTTTGGAAAAAAAACTTGGAATAAAACAAAACCTTTTTTTTAAATACTGCAAAAAAATTCGAAAAAAAAACAAATATAGGATTCTTGAAAGAAAAATTCACATTAAAAAATCGGATAAAATTATGAAAATAATTTTATCCAAACAATTTATTGAACAATTTTCTGAAGCACTTTGGGAAAAGAAAAAAAATACGCTTAGAACAATTTAATATTCCAATTAAAAGAAAATTGAAGTACCTTTGAACGAGTTATTGAAAGAATTTCCGAACAGTTTTTTCAGTGATCTCACAGTTTTTAAACATTACGAATCTCTAAATAAACGATCAAAAAACTACACGCTATACCGTCAAACGAGGCTTCTTTTGACATTATTTCCACATTCTCTTTGAGGATTTGTAACTCTTAGAATTATGGATAGATGTTGATAATGTTTGCCTATATTTAAGTTGTATATGTACGTAACAAATGTGCAGAATATGAGGCAAATCCATCAAGAAATAACAAAAATGCTTGAAAAGCGAAAAAAGTGTGTCCTTTAAGACAAAAAAGGGGCTACTTTGGACATTTTCACAATTTGCTAATGAAATGATTTTTCCTTATAGCTTCCAAACTGATTCAATAGATTGTCGTCCACTGTGATGTTATGGAACGTTTTTCATTGATAAACTTAATGTAGAAAATTGCAAAGCTAGAATCAATTACGCATATATAACAAATTTTAACGAAACATGCCATTAATTATTCTCAGTTTGCAGTATGAAACTTAAATTTTCAACTTCCTCTTAAATGGAACTATCAGTTACGAATGCTCGATTTTTAAGTTGACATAAACGAACGACGTAACTACTAGGTATGGCGATGATAAATGAGTTATGTACAAAAACTCTTTTTTTCTATTCTTACTGTTATATGAACGATATGTTGAAGGATCACATTAATACCGGTAACTAATTTAATACCAGTAAGTAATTTTCATTAAAAACGCAATCTATGAAGTAAAGTTTAGCAAGATCGTAAAGAAGTAAGTTTGCTTTTGTAATATGCTTTTAGCTTCTTAGCAGTTTAGAGCTGGCTTAAGAGTAGTTTAATTTAAGCATTTGAAGGATGTAACTGTTCTGTACTACAAATTCATGTAAAATATGACGAAAAATAGTTTTTTAGAGATTATGATGCTCCTAATAAGTTTCCACGACATAAGTAAAATTCAAACAATGTTTGTATAGCCAATGTTTTATACCTTGTAAATATTTATTAGAGATTTTTTGAAATATTTTCTTGTTTATTCTGTTATTGTTGATGTTGTTCCAAGAAAAAATCATGCCTAGTGGTAGAGCATATATTGGTTGATAAAAGTGCTGAAGAAACAAAATTTCTCCGATTAATATTTACGCTGCTAATAAATACAAAAGGAGAGTGTCCAAAGTAGTCCCTGGAATCAAAAGTAGCCCCGTCCGACGGTATACAAAAGATTCCATGAAAAAAAAATCAATTAAAGATTCGTAGAAAGATTGGCGGATTTGCTTCAGCAAGAATGCTTGGAAACTATTCAAGGAATTGAAGACTACTAAAGATTCGTAGAAAGATTGGCGGATTTGCTTCAGCAAGAATGCTTGGAAACTATTCAAGGAATTGAAGTTTACAAATACTTTTTAGAAAGATTGATAAAACTCTGAGATGCAATTTCCATCGGAACTTCTTAAAACATTTTTGAATGAATTTTAATATTTACAAGAGAACTGTTAGTCGTTTTCTGAAGAATTTTTGGCGACCTGGCTCAAGAACTGCAAGAACTTTTCAAAGTAATGTAATCTGAAAGAATTCCTGCAAGTACGTAGTCAAGTGATAGTTTTTTCCTGTACACATTGAACAGCTAACATGTCGGTATTTCTCGCAATTATCAGGAGCTTTGTAAATAATTCGGAAGACAGACTCTAAGAATCCTTCTAGCAACTCTTTCAGAGATCCAAACAGCAATTTCGTCTATGATTCTTCATAGAATTTTTCCAGGTAATTCTGTCACGAATGTTTCTAACATTTATCTCAGAGATTCTTTCAGGGATTTGTACAGTAGTTCTTAATTGTTTGTTTTTTTTTTCTGGAAATTAATGCAGAGACTTCTCCATGACTTCCTCTAGCGATTCCTATAGGAACTATCCAAGGATGTCTGGATGGAAATACATTTCGTGGTTTCTTGGCACAAACTACGCGCAGGCCGAAATACGAGCACTCCGACGACGAGAAAACCGCTTGGTTATTCACGAACCACTACCAACCAAAAGACGGGTAGACCGAAATACTAGCACTCCGGCGACGCAAAAACGGACTCGCTTGCTTGGTTATTCACGACGCGCAGACCGAAAAAAATACTTGGTAGCGCGAAAACCGAAAACGATCTCGCTTGTTTGGTTAAGGAAATTAGTCATTTGGAGAACTATTATGTTTATAAATTACGAAAATTAAGCCACGGTATAGATCTTCTTCTTCTTCTTGACATTACGTCCTCACTGGGACAAAGCCTGCGTCTCAGCAGTGTTCAATGAGCACTTTCACAGTTATTAACCGAGAGCTTTCTTTGCCAAAGTTGCCATTTTCGCATTCGTATACCCTATGCCCAGGGAAGTCAAGGAAATTTCCATTACGAAAAGAACCTGGACCGACCGAGAATCGAACCCAGACACTTTCAGCATGACTTTGTTTTGTAACCGCAGACTCTAACCGCTCGGCTAAGGAAAGCCCCACAGTATAGATAAATACAACTATAAAATGGCCAGGGATCAAACTACAAGATCCTTAGCTTTTAAACCAGAAGTGATAGTCTCCTCGATCAATTCTCTATCCTGTTATGTATTAAAAGTATATTATTTATAATTCGATTTCCGCACAAAATAAAGACCATTATGGAAGCATTTTCTTTCTAAACAATTACGTATCGTACCTAACAGCAATTCAAAAAGCTTTACGTAAAAGCTGCTCTTTTGAAGATGATTTGTTTGAAATTCCGAGAATCCCAGAGCAACCTTTAAAACTTTGAGGAACATTTATGAAAGGTATAGTATTAGCTATTAATATTCCAGACTGGCGTTACGAGAATCATTGTGACTTGTAAGTTTAATTCAGTCTTGAGAAAAAGGTCAAATCTGAAACGTCATTAAATGTATTGTGTTGCTGTTAAAGTTGGAAACAAACTCATGGGATGGGAGTCCATTGTGCCTAAATAAGAAAACAGCAAAGAGGCATGACGAATGTAATTCGAATTTCGTTTTCAATCAATTTCGCTCATTGCCTTTGGAATCTTGTATGCCAAGCTACTCGTTGATTGAAGGAAAATGTGGCTAAATGTTGCCATATCGTTGAGCAGAGAGTTTAATAATTACCGATTGATATGTTAATCAAGCGGTTGCTCTCGAAGTTCAAATGCTTGACAATTTGATATGCGCTTCTCATGTGGTTGCAGTTTCTGATGATCATGCATCGAATGACCAAGACCGATCAAAATTGAGAAAATATGTTCTCCTGCAATTCCGGAGCTTTTACGAGAATCGTTAGTTACTGTCAGTATGAAAGCAGGAGAATTCATGACACAATTTATGGAAGATTTTTATTAGAGAGTTTTTGGGTACAATTACTGGCGTTTGGAAAAAAAACTTGGAATAAAACAAAACTTTTTTTTAACTACTGCAAAAAATTCAAGGAATTGAAGTTCACTGAAATACTTTTTAGAAAGATTGATAAAACTCTGAGATGCAATTTCTATCGGAATTTCTTAATACATTTTTTAATTAATTTTAATATTTACAAGAGAACTGTTAGTCGAATTCTGAAGAATTTTTGGCGACTTGGCTCAAGAACTGCAAGAACTTTTCAAAGGAATGTAATCTGAAAGAATTCCTGCAAGTACGTAGTCAAGTGACAGTTTTTTCTGTACACATTGAACAGCTTACATGACGGTATTTCTCGCAATTATCAGGAGCTTTGTAAATAATTCGGAAGACAGACTCTAAGAATCCTTCTAGCAACTCCTTCAGAGATCCAAACAGCAATTTCGTCTATGATTCTTCATAGAATTTTTCCAGGTAATTCTGTCACGAATGTTTCTAACATTTATCTCAGAGATTCTTTCAGGGATTTGTACAGTAGTTCTTAATTGTTTGTTTTTTTTTTCTGGAAATTAATGCAGAGACTTCTCCATGACTTCCTCTAGCGATTCCTATAGGAACTATCCAAGGATGTCTGGATGGAAATACATTTCGTGGTTTCTTGGCACAAACTACGCGCAGGCCGAAATACGAGCACTCCGACGACGAGAAAACCGCTTGGTTATTCACGAACCACTACCAACCAAAAGACGGGTAGACCGAAATACTAGCACTCCGGCGACGCAAAAACGGACTCGCTTGCTTGGTTATTCACGACGCGCAGACCGAAAAAAATACTTGGTAGCGCGAAAACCGAAAACGATCTCGCTTGTTTGGTTAAGGAAATTAGTCATTTGGAGAACTATTATGTTTATAAATTACGAAAATTAAGCCACGGTATAGATCTTCTTCTTCTTCTTGGCATTACGTCCTCACTGGGACAAAGCCTGCGTCTCAGCAGTGTTCAATGAGCACTTTCACAGTTATTAACCGAGAGCTTTCTTTGCCAAAGTTGCCATTTTCGCATTCGTATACCCTATGCCCAGGGAAGTCAAGGAAATTTCCATTACGAAAAGAACCTGGACCGACCGAGAATCGAACCCAGACACTTTCAGCATGACTTTGTTTTGTAACCGCAGACTCTAACCGCTCGGCTAAGGAAAGCCCCACAGTATAGATAAATACAACTATAAAATGGCCAGGGATCAAACTACAAGATCCTTAGCTTTTAAAGCAGAAGTGATAGTCTCCTCGATCAATTCTCTATCCTGTTATGTATTAAAAGTATATTATTTATAATTCGATTTCCGCACAAAATAAAGACCATTATGGAAGCATTTTCTTTCTAAACAATTACGTATCGTACCTAACAGCAATTCAAAAAGCTTTACGTAAAAGCTGCTCTTTTGAAGATGATTTGTTTGAAATTCCGAGAATCCCAGAGCAACCTTTAAAACTTTGAGGAACATTTATGAAAGGTATAGTATTAGCTATTAATATTCCAGACTGGCGTTACGAGAATCATTGTGACTTGTAAGTTTAATTCAGTCTTGAGAAAAAGGTCAAATCTGAAACGTCATTAAATGTATTGTGTTGCTGTTAAAGTTGGAAACAAACTCATGGTGTGGGAGTCCATTGTGCCTAAATAAGAAAACAGCAAAGAGGCATGACGAATGTAATTCGAATTTCGTTTTCAATCAATTTCGCTCATTGCCTTTGGAATCTTGTATGCCAAGCTACTCGTTGATTGAAGGAAAATGTGGCTAAATGTTGCCATATCGTTGAGCAGAGAGTTTAATAATTACCGATTGATATGTTAATCAAGCGGTTGCTCTCGAAGTTCAAATGCTTGACAATTTGATATGCGCTTCTCATGTGGTTGCAGTTTCTGATGATCATGCATCGAATGACCAAGACCGATCAAAATTGAGAAAATATGTTCTCCTGCAATTCCGGAGCTTTTACGAGAATCGTTAGTTACTGTCAGTATGAAAGCAGGAGAATTCATGACACAATTTATGGAAGATTTTTATTAGAGAGTTTTTGGGTACAATTACTGGCGTTTGGAAAAAAAACTTGGAATAAAACAAAACTTTTTTTTAACTACTGCAAAAAATTCAAGGAATTGAAGTTCACTGAAATACTTTTTAGAAAGATTGATAAAACTCTGAGATGCAATTTCTATCGGAGTTTCTTAATACATTTTTTAATTAATTTTAATATTTACAAGAGAACTGTTAGTCGAATTCTGAAGAATTTTTGGCGACTTGGCTCAAGAACTTTTCAAAGGAATGTAATCTGAAAGAATTCCTGCAAGTACGTAGTCAAGTGACAGTTTTTTCTGTACACATTGAACAGCTTACATGACGGTATTTCTCGCAATTATCAGGAGCTTTGTAAATAATTCGGAAGACAGACTCTAAGAATCCTTCTAGCAACTCCTTCAGAGATCCAAACAGCAATTTCGTCTATGGTTCTTCATAGAATTTTTCCAGGTAATTCTGTCACGAATGTTTCTAACATTTATCTCAGAGATTCTTTCAGGAATTTGTACAGTAGTTCTTAATTTTTTTTTTTTCTGGAAATCAATGCACAGACTTCTCCATGACTTCCTCTAGCGATTCCTATAGGAACTATCCAAGGATGTCTGGATGGAAATACATTTCGTGGTTTCTGGAAAAAGGTCTAAATACAAAACATCGAGAGGATAAAAGGTGGAAAGACTTGGTGGGATTGTTTTCCCTTCTTGGAAAATTTATTTCCGACCTACTGCCCATAACTGCATATTTGTAACATTCGACAAAAGTAGGCATTGAGTAAATGGAATATCAAGTGTGCATTTTACGGCAGTACGGGAGTAAACTAAAATTTCTAAAAATTACCAGGAACTCAAAAGTGTTTATTTGAGGCTGATATTTTGTACAACTCATATCGCATACTAGGTGAATTATCAGAAAATAATTCAGATAGAAATTTCATTGCTATAAAATTACGAGGCTCATTTAAAATCTCAATGT
The DNA here is from genome assembly GCF_002204515.2 of Aedes aegypti. Classification (NCBI taxonomy): domain Eukaryota; kingdom Metazoa; phylum Arthropoda; class Insecta; order Diptera; family Culicidae; genus Aedes; species Aedes aegypti. Next base: position 271,879,979 of record NC_035107.1, read on the forward strand.
GACTGCTATGCGGTTATAATTCCCAATGCGACAAAACAACTTGGTATTTTTTTTTTTTTTTTGAATTTTCTAGAACAATCTCACAGATTTCAGAAAGTTGATCGAAAGTATTCATCAATCATAAAATAATCCTTGGAAAATTCTCCTGACGAATTCATGGCGAAGTTGTTGGGATATTCTAGGATGAATCTCTCTTGATTATTTCAAGAATTATTCCAGGAACTTATTGAAGTATAGTTGCACAAATCCCTCCAGAAATCCATCCAGAGATTTTTTGTTGCAATGTTGAGCGAACTCTTCAAGAGATTTCAGGCGATATTCTTAAAGAAATGCCAGGTCGAAATTAATGGTGCAATTGTCAAAGTAGTTCCTGTAAGAAACTCTTTAAAGATAAGCGTAGCATAGCATAGACCGACTGTACATTTTAGCAGCTCTCATAGTATTGATCAATGACGACGCCGGTCAAGTCCTTACACTCAGATGAAGTGGGGGAGGAATGTTAGCGTGTAATGTTGATTAAATAGACTGAGAAAACCTCTGTATCTCCACAATTACCATAGGAAGGGTGTTGATTAATGAGGAAGGAGCAAGATCTGGGAGGTAAAAGATGGGTGATGCGTTCCATGGATAAGGAAAAAATCGATTCTTACTTAAAACTAGTATGTACTTTTGTCTCGTGGTGAAAAGATATTGGAAGAAGATTAAAAAAGAAGGACGTCAACATTTCTAATGTCGAGCAATTTAAAGCTTAATTTTAATAATGACGAAAAAAGGGTATCCGTATAGTCAAATTATATGAAACAGGATAATAAGGGTTTATGTTGACATTTGTACTGAAGAACCATCCATAGTTTGTTTAAAAATAACACAAACGTAACGTAGCCTTCATAAAAATGTGTTATCATAAGCATGAAACAAGCTCACAAGTTGGCAACCCACCTTCAACTGAACACGAATATCTTTTCGCACTCACACAACGCGAACCGGACACGATTGATCTGGATTCCGTCGCTCACTCTACAGGAGCATGCAACTGAAACAAAAGTTCACACACTACTGACGCGATTCTGTTTTTTTTCTCGCACCGCGAAAACTCGATTGATCTCCGTCGCTCCCCAAACAGGAGAATGCAACGGACTACAAAGCACTACACACCACTCTTTAAGAATCTCTTTAGAGATTAGCGAGAAATAAACTTTCTAAAAGAATACCTGGGGTAATAAACCTAGATTTTTCTTAGAATGATTCCATAAATTGTCTCAAGAATCACTTAAAACACACTCTTCAAAACTTGTCTTCAGGATTATTGGGGAAATTTTGGAGAAACTCTTCAACTGGGCGTACAACTAAAAAAAAGAGATAATTTCTTTAGATTTTTCCAAGAAATTTTTGATGATTGTCGCCAGGTCAAATCCACCCAAGGATTTCTCCGAACATTCTTAAAAAAAAAATCTTAGAAATTAGATCAGAAAGAAACAATTGCAAAGTTTCTGAAGAAATTCCAGTGTAAATATATAATTCTTAGAATTTCTGGTTTTATAAAATTATAAAGCACTATAGCTCAAAAAACTATCAGCTTTCGATAAATTCGATTTGCATACTGTTTGTGTCATATTTGTTCACTGGTAGGTATTATGTTTCCAGTAATAGAAACTCTTATCTGCGAAAGACAAGTGCTTCCAAGTAAAGTGCCTAAAGACGAAACAGTAAACAGAAAAAAAACAAATCTTCAGCACGCTCCAAAGTGCAGTATATCACGCCAATTAATTTTGATTGAGCCAATCACTGCCCGGCGGATAATCCGCATCTTGGAAGAAAGTCGAACGACCGATTATCGATTGCCGCTGCCAATTGCCCTCACACGCCATCAATGGGCGACTACGTCGTGCTATACCTATTCGGGAACCAATTGATTCACCAATCGAAAAACAACGACAACGACATCGCTAAATGCGTCATTATTTCTGCCGGTGCACGCACAACAAGGGACAAAAACAACAACAACCTGTGCGACGGTGAAGACGGAGGTGAATTTCCACCTTCACACGTTGACTTGAATCTTGAATGAATACAACGGAGATGATCATACTTTTTACTGGGTCAAACATATTATCTGCCCGATAAGAGTGTGTTAACATCAATGGCTAGTTGTTTCTCCTCCAACGATTATAACTTTGTCTAAGCGTTTACTCACCGAAGCCGTAACGCCACCCAGCACGGCGAGATTCCGTTTGTGCTTTCCGGCCAATTTGTACCGCGTGTGGATCTTCCGTCCCACCCACACGGGGATTCCTAAAAGTGCAACAAATTGAATGGATTAAGATTGTAGTTCTAGAAAATTATTCACAAGCTTACCTATGATCATCGCAGGCACGGCAATTCCGGCAACCAGGGCTATCCCCAGTGGTGCCCCCACCAGCGTTCCCAGCTGCCACAGCAGCTTCTTCTTCCGGGACCATGGCTTCTTGCCCCAGAAAGTGCACCCGGAGGGGCTCAGGTAGTGCAGGTCGCTGATCTCTTTCATGCAGAGCCAGCAGAACTCCGACCCGCAGATGGCGCAAACCATGTGGTTGCACGAACCGTCGTCCATCTTGACGATCAGCACCTGGCAGCGGGGGCACGGCTTGATGTCATCCTCTGCAAGGGGGGTAGAGACAGAGGGTAATTAGCGTGGACACTTGTTGAGTTTATCAATGACGGTCGTTCGACCCCTTTCGAACGGTCATTGACCTTTTTGAGTGGTGCAAGATTATGTTAGATGATTAGTTAATTTAAAAGTAGGTGAAGGTTATTTATGAAGATTATTAGCAAATGCTTTGAGGATAAAAAAGGCCAATGACCTTGAAACGCTATCAAAATTACATGTTTAAATCCACTTTCATTCTTTTAGCTTTAAACGAAAGATCAGAAGCCAATATTCTAAAATCGTCGATTAATGGAAACTTTTGATTGATACCAGATTTTTTTAACAGTGTTGGCGCTCCAGAAATATCTTCTGGAATGCATTCAGGAATACGTTCAATAATTCCTACAAGAACTCCATATGGGATTTCACCAGGAATTTCACTAAGAATAGCTCCAGTAATTTTACCAGGGATTCCTACATGATTTTACTAGGGATTGTCTTAGGAATTCCATCAGAGATTCCATTCAGGAATTCTACTACGGATCCCAATATGGGTTACTCCAGGAATTCCACTAGGGATTCTAGGAACCCTACAAGAGTTTGACAAAACAAAATCCTTCATGAAATTCATCAGTTATTCCTACAGAAATTCCACCAGATTCTTTCAGGAATAAAACTAAGGATCTGGGATTTCTTCAGGAATTATACTAGGGATTATTCCAAGAATTTCACTAGGGATTCCCTCCAAAAATTTCATCAGGAATTCCACGAGAGATTCCTACAGATATTTCACGAGGTTCTTCGACAGAAACTCTACAAGGGATCCTACTAGGGATTTCTACAGGAGTTCTACCAAAGATTCTTGCTGGGGCTCCACCAGGGGTTTATCCAGGAATTCCACCAGTGATTCAAGAATTACATTTTCTACGAGAATTTCATCACGGTTTGTTACAGGAATGAAATCAGAGATTCTTCCACGAATTTCACTAAAGATTCCACCAGAAATTCTACCAGGGTTTGCTCCAGGAATTCGTCCACAAGGGATTTTTACAGGAATTCCACCAGGGATTCCTACAGGAGTTATACCGAAGATTCTTGATGGGGCTCTTTCAGGGGTTCCTCTTGAATTCCACAAAGGATTCCATATGAATTTCACCAGTGATTCCTACAAGAATTACATCAGAGGTTTCTACAGGAATTTCACCACGGTTTGCTTCCAGGAATTGTACTAGGGATTCCTTCGAGAATTCACCTAGGGATTCCTTCAAGAATTCCACTTAGAATTCCTAAGATATCCTTCAGGAATCCCTTAAAAAATCTTGGAATTCCCCTAATGATTCCTCAAAAAATTCTCCTGGTATTCTTTCAGGAATTCCCCTCGAGATGTCCCCAGGGATGCTTACAGGGATTCCTCCAAGGCACACGCCGGAGGTTTCTTTACGAGTTTCTCTAAAGATTTCTCCAGGCGTTTCGCAAAGAATTATTATTTACATATTTCTCCAATAATGATTCAAGAGGTTCCAATAGTGACATAACGATAGAAAATAGAAGTAGAAACAGTGGAAGAACTTCCAAAGAGGCTTTATCCAAGAATTACTTCATATTCATAAACTTGTTCAATCAGTAACACTTCTAGGGATTCCTTCAGGTTTGGATGTACGAATTTCACCAGAGATTGCTCCATGATTACCTTTAGGAATTTCTTGCAGAATACCTCCAGAAATTCGTCCAGGAATTTCTTGAAGGATTCTGCAAGAAATTCCTCCACGAATTTCATCTGCCATTATTTCAAGAGCTCCAAATGTTCCTCCAGGATTGTTTCAGTTATTTCTTTTGGTATGTTCTCAAAGCATCTCAAAAAAATAAATAAATTAATAAAAAAAAAAAACAATTTCTTCAAGATTTTATTTAATTAATCCTCCTGGGATTCTTTCGGTAATCCCTCTTGAGCTTCCTTCGAAATATACTGCAGGGATCGCTCTAGAAATTCCTCTACATATGTTTCGAAACATTCTGCTAAGATTGGTTCCAGAGATGTTTCAAGGTATTCTCCTAAAAATTCATCCTATTACCCTCCTTGATCTGAAGCACATCCGATGATGCTTCGAGGATTTCTTCCAAAAGTTCCTCAGGAGATTCTAACAGAAATTATACAAGAAATTCTTTCAGGGAAAGAATATGAAGGTATTCTTCCAGAGTTTACCCCAAAAGTTTTTTTTTCAGAGATTCTTAAATAGATTCCATCTATGGTTTCATCTATCGATTTTACACGGAAATCTTCCCGAAATTTCTTCTGAGATTCCTGTATGTTGAGAATGTTGATTCAGAGAATTTTTCCAATGATCTTCTTCGTATTTTTTCAGCTATTTCTTCAGATGCTGGATATTTTCTAGCTTTTTATAGGAATTCCTACAGGAATTGCTTTTAAAATTTCTTCAGGGATATCTTTCAGAAAATCTTCTACGAATTTATACAGGGATTTCACCAAGGATTCCTCCAGGAATTTCATCAGAAAACCCTATAGTATTCTACCAGAGATTTTTCCATGGATTACTTCAGGAAGTTCACTAGGAATTCCAAAATAGATTACTCCAGGAATACCACTCGGGATTCTTTCTAGAACTCCACTAATGATTCATTCTGGAATTCTACTAGGGATTCCAACAAAGATTCCACCGGGAAGTCTACAAGGGATTGAGCATGAGCATGAGCAGGATTGACCGCCCGCGGATGCTACTCCGTTATTGCGAGATCAGCTGTAGTTACACAGAGAACCAATAGATGATACCTGGGACCAGTATTCATCTTCAATGTGCAACAACTGAAGACAATTCTACAAGAGATTCTTACAGAAACTCCATCAATTAGACCAGAGTTTCCTCAAGGATTTTATCAAGGAATTCCATCTGGGATTCATACAGAAATTACACCAAGGATTCCTCCTGGATTTCCATCAAGGATTCCTCCTGATATTCTATCAAGGATTCCTCTTGGTATTCCATCAAGGATTCCTCTGGAATTCCTCTAGGTGTTCCTCCAGGAAATCCAACACGAACTCCTACAGAAATTCCACCAAAGATTAGTTCAGGAGCTCCCACAGTGATTAATACAGGAATTACATCAGTTTTTCCTCCAAAAATTCCATCAGAAATTCCAAAAAGGATTCCTCTAGGAATTCTATCAAGGATTCCTCTAGGAATTTCATCAAGGATTTCTCCAAAAACTCCTTCAAGGTTTCCTTCAGGAATTCCATGAAGGATTCCTCATGAATTTCACTAGAGATTCCTTCATAAAATCCACCAGGGAATTCAGTAGGAATGCCATCAGGATTTTTTTCATGAATTAATCCAGGGTTTCCTTCAGGAATTCTATCAGATATTCCTCCTAGAATCTCAGCAGAAATTTCACCGAGAACTCTGCCATGTATTCCTCTAGAAACTTTACTAAGAATTCGTCCAGAAATTCCACCAGAGATTTCTCCAGGTATTTCTAAAGGAACTATTATTTAGATACTTCTCCAGGGATCATTCTAGAGATTCCACCAGAATCTTCTCTCAGGATCATCCAGTAATTCATTTTTTTCGAGGAATTCCTCCGGAGATTTCTTCAGCTATTCTTCCAAAAATTTATTCCAGAAATTGTAATTGTAACAAGGATTGCTCCAAGAATTCTATGGAGGATTCCTCCGAAATTTTACCAAGGAATTAAACTAGGGATTCCTGCAGGAAATCTAACAGGGACTTCTACAAGAATGAAACCAGAATTTTCAATGGAATTTCTTCAAGGGTTCCCTCAGGACTTCAATCAGGTATTCCTCCAGAAATCGTAGCAGGTATTCCACCAGAGATTTCTAGAGGAATTCCAACACGGATTCCTCCAGGAACTTTACCGAGAATTCGTCCAGAGATTCGTTAATGAACTTCAACAGGGATCCCTCCTGAGGTTTCTTCAGTAATTCATCCGAAGATTTCTTCAGGAATTTCTCGAATGACTATTATTTAGATAGTTCTCTAGGAATATAGAGATTTCTCCAGGTAAATCAACAGAAATTCATCTACAAATTCATCTAGAGATTCAACCAGAATTTTTTCCATGGATGTATTCAAACATAGCTCCGCACGTCTAAATAAATTTACACAAAATTGAGTACGATTCGCTCAAAATCGAACTCTTATGGACCAACACATCGTTTGTGTAATATTGACAAATTCTAAAAATAACTCCACTTTTGCTGTTTTTTTCTTCTTTTCGCAAAGACACATAAAGATGTTTCGCAAAATTAAGCTTAAAAACATGCGAAATCGATTTTTTTTAAAGTGTAAATATTACACAGTTTTGGACCAGAAGAGACTGATTTTGTGTAGCTCTGTTTTTCCTCCAGGAATTTCTAAAGTTTTTGTTTTAATATCCCTCTTTGTGTTTTTATTCCGTTCTATAGACTTCTTTCAGAGATGCTTCCCACGAATCTGCCAGAAATGCGGCCAACTATTTATAGCAAGATCAAACAGAATTTATTTATTGTATTGTTACAGAATCTTCAAGGACTCCTCCGCAAGTTTTTATCAGCGATTCATCCGGGAATTCATTCAGTGGTACCTTTACAAACCTATTTCTCCAGTAATAATTCTTGGGACCCTCCTTTCTTCCCAGTTTGGTTGTAGGCATTCTGCAAGAGATTGCTCCAAAAATACCTTCAGAAATTCGTCTAAATGTTCTGCAAAGAACTCCTACAAACATTTCGACTGACATTCCTTCAAGAGCTCCTACAATAATTCCTCCAGAGGTTCTAAAAGGAATCTTGTCTAGTATTTTTTTTTCAGGAAATTTTCCAAAAATTCTCCAGCAATTTTTCCAGGGTTTTGTCCATATCTCCTTATTGTTTGTCTCCTGGGATTACTTCAGTAGCTTCTCTTGAGATTCCTTCTACTACTCCAAAAATTATACCGGGCATTCATCCATGATTCTACCGGGGATTGCTTTAGGAATTCCATGAAGAATTCTACTAGGCATCCCAAGAGGGATTATTCCAGAAATTCCACTACGGATTCCACCAAGGACACTTCAAGAGTTCCACAAAAGATTGCTACATGAAAACCATCAGTGGTTTCTACAGAAATTTCACCATTTTTTTTTTTTTTTGAAACTCCACCATGGATTCTTTTAGAAATAAGACTGAATATTATAACGCAGAATTCCACAAGAGATTCTTTCTGGAACTATATCAGAGATTCCTTCAAGCATTCTACTAGGGATTTTTCCAAGAATAGGGATTCCCTCCAAAAATTTCATCAGGAATTCCACAAGAGATTCCCACAGAAACTCTACAAGGGATTCCCAAAGGAATTCCACAAGGGATTACGCCAGGGATTCCTACAGGAATTCTACAGAAGATTGTTAGTGAAGCTCCACCAGGGGTTCTTCACGAATTTTACGAGAGATTCCACATGAATTCCACCAGCGATTCATACAAGAATGTACCCAGAGATTCCTACAGGAATTTCACCACGGATTTCACCTACAGGAATGCAATCAGAGATTCTTTCTAAAATTCCACCAGAAATTCCTTCATGAATTTTATCAGGGATTTAACTACGAATTATACCATCGATTGCTTCAGGAATTTGTTCAGGAGCTTCTCCAGGTATTTCTTCAAGAATTTCACCTTAGATTCCTTCAGAAACACTACCAGAGATTAATTCAGAAATTCCTCGAAATTATCCTTCAGGAATCCAAATCCATTTTTTGTTAGGAATTCCTCCACAAAATGTCTACTGTTATACCTCCTGGAATCCCTCTCGAGATGTTTCCAGGGACGCTTACAGAGATTTCTCCAAAGCACACGCCTGAGGAAACTTTAGGAATTTTTCAAAATATTTCTCCAAGCATTTCGCAAGAAATTATAATGTAAATGTTTTTTTTTTACTTTTAAATTATTCTAGAAATTCTTCCAAAACATTATCCTAGGATCCTCGATAATTTGTTTCAGAAATTCCTCCAGGGAATTCTTTAGATATTTCTCCGAAAACTCCTTCTTAGTTACTCCACTTGACACTACAAAAATTTCTCCAAGAAATTTTATAGCTTTTTTCGAACAAATCCTACGAAAATATTTCCAAAAATGCCTTAATGGCTGCTTAAAATGATTTGTTCAGCTAAATCTTTAGGTAATGTTCAAAGATTCCTCAAAAACTTCAAGTGAAAAATTTCTAAATTTCTAGGTTAACTAATCCAAGAAAATATTATTTCTGAGATTCTCTCAAATGATCTTCTTTCAACTATTCCTATAGAAATTGCTCCATATTGCTGGATATTTAACTAGATTTTTCAAAAGGAAATCCTAAAGGAATTGCTGTAAGAATGTCTTCAAAGATCCAGAATCAGAATCCAGAAAATCTTCTAAGAATTTATACGATAGGAAAGGATTTTCCATAGATTGATGATGATTCGATACAACCATCTATTGTAGCAAGGCATCTACCTATAGCATTTTAATAATCTGAAAAGCGATTTGATCATTGTACAGTTGTTTGTTGTCTCCTGTATGAAGGACCAAAAAAATAGTGATACACTTGGACAAAGCATCTCCTCACAGAAGAAAGTTTTTACGAACGATTCTACCCCATTACCCTGAATGCCATTTCCTCGAATACCATCACCCCGAGTGCTATTTTGCCGAATTTACAATTATCTTGACATGATGATACTGATGACATTTCTCCATGATATTGGAATTCGGGGTAATGTCATTCGGGGTGATGGATCGTTCGGGGTAATGGCGTTCGGATTAATGGCATTCGGGGTAATGGGGTAGAATCTTTTTATAACATCACTTTCAATAACTACAGATTTTTTTAAAATTCTTAGCAGAATTGCTGTTGAAATGCCAAGGCGAACTAGGCGATGAATTGTGGAGAAATTAGTAAAGGGAAACCAGGAAGAATATCTGAATTAATTTTCTGAGAAGTTATACTGGTTAAACTATCATGGGTTACCCAATATTATGGATAGTTTAAACTTGCATTGTATGTAGAATATAATAATCGTGACAAAGTGAGCCATAATAATGTGGGCAGTGTACTTGAATCGTGAAGCTGGCATCTTAGAAGAATTTCTTGTTGAGATTCTTGGATCAAATACAGTAAACGCTCAAGGAGGAATTCGTATGGGATTTTTTAGAGATTACCTTGAAGAAATTCTTTGAAATTTCTCTAGGAAATCAGTAAATCAACGATGTTACAAGATGAAACAATCGAAATTCCCAATTGTCGAACCGTTGGTAACATGCCATCACGATTCAGTCTTATCTCAACTGATTTCGTGTAAATCCCAGCACGTATTTCTAATTGATAGTTATTTGGTGAGGTGAGGTATGACTTCTTAGTCATCATCGCCTTCGCTAGGGCAAGGTTTAGTTTGCATCGGCACGGCGTCGGCATTGCAAATATGTAGTTATAGCTGCATACGTCAACAGACGAGGTGCGCAATTAAAAAGCCGTGCAGCAACCAGGCAGTTAATTCTTCGGGCGATACGGCAATTTAGAATCATTTAGAAGTCAATCGGTTTTAATCGTTTCGAGTTTGCAGCCCGTTACCCCTCTTCTGTCTTTCCCTCTGGTCGGTCCCAACTCCACCGGGCTGCACAATAGCAGGTGGAAAAGGTTTAGTTCAAGGACGGATTAGTTGTTTTAAAGCAGAGCTTCCCAAACTGTGCGCCACATGTCTCACGATTCTGATTTTCAATAAATTGTTGAAAAATTGTAACAATAGAAATTGAAAGTTTAGTCAAAGTACTCAACTTCAAATTCCTATGAAGCATTGTTTTCGCATCAAAGTGGTAAAAAAACTATCAAAAAATGAACCTATTGAATTCAAAATGCTTTACCATAATGAATGTCATAGGTGCCATCTATTATTCGACAGTCATAAACTGTTTCCATTTACTTTCATCTTTGGAATAATGAAAAAGTGTTGAATTTGCGACTAAAATTTACCCAATTCTATATTCGTATACCTATAGAAATTGAAACATGGATTTGGTAAAAATGAAAAATTGAAAACTACAAGAAATACAAGGAAGTTCTTTACACTCAGTAATTTTTAAACTGTTGCGCCTACCCAGAAAATAGCACCACGATTTTAAGAAGGTTTGGGAACCTCTGTTTCAAAGGCATGCGACCGTTTCCGATGCCCGGCGCGTTCAATTACATAACATTGACATAACGGTTTTGCTCGAAGAGAGGTGTAAAACGGAGGGCTTTGCCGGTGAGTCACTTGTGTCAAGGTGTGACCAATTTGAGACCGCTTATGTTTCAATTAGAACGCTAATGAATCCTTTTCAGGCGAATGAATAACATTTGCTTTTTATTATGATTTCTGAATGATAAGCACTTATCGAGCTACTGAATTACTTGCTGCAGCAACAAGTTTTATTGCATATGCATACACTATTGGCTTAAAATGTGGAATGGCTCCATAGAACAATTAAAAATCACAAACTACGATTTCCAAGTCTTTTGACTGATAGGTGATTCATATTTTTGTCTGTTTTAGTAGAGAGACTGCACTCAGGAATTAGCATTCGCCTCTAACCATTAATATCTAATTACATGTTTAGAAAATTTCCAAACTATACCTACGGCAATTGAGCTTGAATTGACGTAATTTGATCAAAAGGTCTTACATAACCTCAATTATCTTGATGCCGTAATGCATAGAACATCCCGGCGCAAACATAACAACCGATTCTGAGAATTCTCCTCCTATAAATAAGACAACATCTCCCTTACCAGTAAATATATTAGCCAGAGGTCGTTGCCTTCACTGGCAGTGATAAATTGTGCTTTCTCGAAATGGATTTCATGCGAAACAATTTGCCAATCATCTGATGGTGATAGGATAAAAAAACAGACGGGATCTCAATCTCGGAGGCTCTGGAAAATTTTTAGAAGTATTCATTTAATCATTCTATCCATAATCGCATAACAACAGAGAGTAAATTTGGCAAATGATTAATGATATCCAATTCAGTTCAAATGTCGACACAATTTTGAAAATAAAATTCCCTGACTTTCCCTGACCTTCCAGTCGTCTTCCAGAAAAATTCCAGATAACTGAATTGGTTAAATTGAACCTAAATAACTAGGCTTTGTACAAGAAGATACATATCTGAAAATTTGCTCGATGTATAGTTTATATTATAGGTCGTACGTACAAACTGAGCAAAAGCTTTTACTTTACTGAAATATACATGGCAGATAACATTCAGGAGCGCTCATTCAAGTAGATATGATAAACCTGAGCAATTGAGTACCTATTACTTTCTAAACTTAAAAATTCGTATGAATAAAGATGTACTCAGCTACTGAAGTACCTCATACATCATTTCACAAATTTCAGGCACAAACGACAATTTTGGACTCTTTCCAGCTTAAACATTATTATAACTTTTTTATATAAGATGCAACACTGTTACTATATCCACCTTGCTTTTTAGTGGTAGAAAGTTTTGCTGAAATTTAGCCTTTTCTTTTCCCAGGTAAAATGCTAGATATTGCCAAAGAACTTTCTTGGAGAATGGCTTCATTGGATTGGATTCCTAACAAATACCTATCGAAAGTATATAGATTTTTTCAGATATTTATCCGTGAACTCTTCTCAGATTTCCCGTAGAAGCTCCTCATCTCCATTATTCTTTAAAAAATGTTAGAGAATTTCTTTCAGCCTTGAATTTTTCCAAGAATAGCATTTGAAATTCCTAGGATTATTTTAGGAATACTTTTAAAGATATTTTTCAGGAATCGCATATATTTTTTTCCCAAAACGTTTTTATTTTTGTCTTAGAGTACTTTATTTAATTGTTCACGGTGTTTCGTTACAGGTAATTTGTTTTAGTTATTTTTTTAGGATTCCGATATGAATTACGTAGGTTTTCTCCCCGAGGATTTTTTCTAAATATTCCTAACTGAATGCATTAAGGTATTGAATAATGCGCTAATAATAAGTTTTCTGATGTTTCTCTTAAATTTGTCGTGCAGAAATGGTCCGAGGTACTCTTCTAAGAATTCTTCTATGAGTATCTCCGATTAATCTCACCAAACGTCAATAGATTATCGAGCAGATTCTTTCAAAGAACATTCCTGAAATTTCTGTTTTTCAATGATGTTCTGGACTCCCTGATGAAAATCAAGGATTTTCGAGAAGTATCCTCAGAGTTTCTGAAAAATTTCCTGAATGTCGAAAAAAAAAACTGGGCGTATCTTTAAGAAAGCTCTTGAAAAAGTCCTGAAGAAAAAGGGTATTTTTTTAATAAACTGTTTTCAGAAACAACATAAAAAAACAGGAAATATCCTGTCCATACCCTCATATCTGAAACATAGGCATTTTTGGACCAAATTTTCGATTTTTAATTTATTTTTTCATGCTTTTCATGCTGCAGTTTTACATCAAATATTACAAGAGTGAAATCGTCCAAAACATTCAACCGAAAAAATGTACCATCATCAGAAGCAAAAATCAAGACAACCAAACATCGTTCAGAGCTGAAAAAATTATCGATTGATCACCACCAGCGAGTAACCAATCCATCTTTTTTTTTTTTCAATAAATGATAATCTAGAATCATCATTGGTTTTTCTCTATAAATAGTTTCACCAGTTTTACTTGGAGAGCTAACTTTCAAATATGTGATGGAACTAATTCCCTTTTGTTCAAGATTTTGAGCAAAATGCGTGGAACTAGGCAATGAGTTGGTCTAGGAAACTTTAGAACAAAATATTTTTAAAACAATCAACGCCAACTTCGAAGAACGAAGAGCTTTACTAATGCTTTTTATTCAATAAAATTGAATGAAGACAATTATCAGCATAGAACTCATTTCAAGATAATTTTACCATGATACGTATACCACAAGTGAGTCATAAGTATGTATAAATATAGGCAATAAAGTACAGTTTACTCTTATGAGCATTAGAGCATTTTCTTAATGGTGAACTGCTATTTTATAAGATTCATTGCATTTTTTTTTCCATATATCGTATTGATAATAAACATCATGCTTATTAACTTATTGCTAACTTTTGATGTTGTAGTATTGATATTTTTTCCCTGACCTCAAGTGAAATTCTCTGACTTTCCAGGTCAAAAATTGAATTCCCTGATATTTCCTGACTTTCCAGGTTTTCCAGGTAGTCGACACGCTAAAATATCGGCAGTGAAGTGGCGTGAGTGAGAGATCTTTTCTTCTTCTTCTTACTGACATTAGATTTTCATTGGGACTAAGCCTGCTTATCAGCTCAGTGTTTTACAGACACCATTACAGTCATTAACTGAGAGCTTCCACAGACGAAGTAGCCATTTGACATTCGTTTAACATTCTAGGATCCGTCATCATCGTCATCATCGGAACTTCAAAAGCAATTTTTCTGTTCAAAACTAAAAATTATTCGATGAAAATGTGTTTCGGTTGTAGAATAGAATACAGTTAACACATTTTCGTGTAAATTTGCTTGATTTTGAACGAGAAAATTGTCAAATTTACAATTATTTGAATGATGTTCTAAAAATAATACATACATGCAGCAAATTCTTATGAATACCATTTTTTTAAAAACTATATATTGGAGAAATTCAAACAGAAGCTCTATTAGCTAATCCGTACGCAAGGATTATTTTATTCTTTAGAATCCTGTCTAGAATACAAAGTCTGTACGAACTGCCATGAATTCCATAAACTTTCTTGAAGATTCATCAGTTTTCGATGGTTTCTCCAAATTCGGAACTTGTTTTGTTCTGCAATCTAATTCTAATACTTACAGTATTTATAACAATCCTATTCATGCGTTCAACATTTATTGTATAGTACACAGAAATAAATTTCTGGAGAAATTCGTTAGGGATGTATATTTCAGGTATTTCCTGAATTCTTCCAGTAAATTTTAAACACAATCCTTCTGGTATTTAATTTGATCGTTCCTTTTCAATTACTGTGGTACATTTAGTTGGCAAAATGTATTGTAGATACAAAGACCGCCAGCTAAGGGTTTCGTACTTAGCTGATATTGCTACCTGGGTACTGTTGTCCTTCTGACGTCAGCTAGAGTGAGGGGGCAAGTCCCGAGCCTAAGAGGTGCGGCTCGAACAGCATCTTTTCTGGCATTCAACGGCAGAGTAAATACCTCAGAGTTGTCTCAAATTCCGAACATGACTCATATTCAAAACAGAAGTGATTTCAAAAGTGAATATTGATATTCTTACAACTTTTAAATGTAGAGGACTTGAATCATAGAAGAACTTATCACCCTGATATGAAATTTGATTGGTTTTCTTGGAAAATTGACAGTGTTCGAAATTTGAGACAAAACGGTGTGAAATGCTTTATCATGCCAGCTGCACTTAAGATGGTAGCCCTATCAACGCGATGTAGGTAGCGCGACCCCGGTAAGATATTATACCAAATCTTCAACTTATCAAGAAAAATGGAGAAAGAAGAGATAGAGAACGATGTTTTCGATAACCGACCTGACAACGCAATAAGGACTATGAATGGAAACCTGGCACCTGGAATGTCAGGACGTATAGTGAATTCGGACGAGACTGCAAAAGTTTGGAATGGGCATGGCCTTGGTCTGGAGAACGTGAATTCCGGACGGTCGATCCCATCGCCAACACAAAGTTCAAATATAACACCTACCACAGCGGCGGTGATAAGGCAGAGTCAGTTTCATAGTGATCGAGAAGCCGATGAAACGTGTTATGAAGAGGAAACTGATTAGCGAGCGAATCTGCGTACTGAAAATACGGGGCGAATTCTTAAACTTCCTTCTTGACATTACGTCCTCACTTGGACAGAGCCTGCTTCTCAGCTTAGTGTTCAATGAGCATTTCCCACAATTATTAACTGAGAAATTTCTTTCCCAAAATTGCCATTTTCGCATCCATATATCGTGTGGTACGATGATACTCTACGCCCCAGAAACGGTTGGTTTGACGAGGCGTACCAGAGGGTGACGGAAGAACGTTGCCAGTTGTTGGATGATAGTGTCTGGTACCAGGCTGAACAGAGAGCGGTAAAATGAAGCAAGATCAGCCGAAAAACAAATCCATAGCAGCAAGAAAAAAGAGTATGATAAAAATGCGAAAAAGACTGTATGCGATGAAGACAACGCAGATAATTGCAGCTGCGAGAAGGGTCCCTGTAGGGTGCTCTGTACGGCCACGAATCTTGGACATTGAAAGAGGTCCACCGGAGAGCTTTTGAGGTCTTCGTAGGTAAAGTAGTGCGAACAATACTCGGCGGTAAATTGGACAATGACATCTAGCGGCGTCGCATGAATCACTAGTTATACCAAGTCTTTAGAGAAATGGATATTGTTAAGCGTGTGAAACACGGCAGGCTGCGGTGGGCTGGGAATGTAGCTCGCATGTCGGAGGAATATCAATATCAGTGGCAGACCGCGTACCAGATGGCTTTTTGCATTGAATTATAATCACAGATTTTGCGAGCGTAGAAAGCTCGTTTTCTTGCTACTGTCAAGTATTAGTAAAGCTCTAAGGCATTTCGAATTAACCTTTTTATATTGTTCAAAAAAAAAGTCATCTGTAGGACTTAAAATGAGATTTGTACGGTATTATTTGTGGTGAGCTATATCAGTTAGAAGCATATTAATCTAGATGCCCTGGTTCAGTTACTAACGCCCAAGAGAAAGGATTGACGGATTCATAAGTGATAATAGTGATCAATATAAAATCCATAAAATACATTCCTAAACACACAAGTACATAAAACATACTTTCCATCAAATCGAAAATTCAATTATTGCTAAAATTCTCCCAGAACACCCTTGAGTATAAATTTCTGAATCTGCAAGTTTACACCCAAACAAGCTCTGTAGAACATTTCTATCATATTTTGAATTCAAAGACATTTCCAGTAATTCTTTGAACAAAGATCTTCAAATGTTCGGATAAGGTTTACTGTTCGAGTAGGTTATATAAATTGTTTTGTTTATCTGTATCTTTAGCTCTAAAATCGTAACTCGACGATTTATAACAAAGTTTCCCGTCGTTAAAGCTTGTTGATATATTGAATACCTTTTTCAGAATATCCAAGAAAGATCTTTAAATCTACAAGAACATTCAGTGAATTTCGAAAATTTCATACTGTAGGTTTAGCATGTTTGATTGAGTTTATATAAGTATAAACGAAGGCTTACATCCTGCTCAAACAGAATTTGAAACAATCGTTGAATTAAAAATCTTATAGATTGTTTTTGCATCATTCTGCTTGAGTATACAATAGGATGCAACTTATTTTTCGAAAGATTTCGAAACCAAAAATTTGTGTGCTCTTCTGAATTTAAATCACATAAAAAGAGAAACCTCAAATTTCAAGCCAGATTGTGAGATTGTGAGATGTGTGAGATTGTGAGGTGGCACAGGCGACTTGATTGTGAGGTGGCACAGGCGACTTGAAGGTGTATTTTCAAGTTGTAAAATATGACCTTTGTCTAAAATCAAGACTAATCTTAATTAATAATAGTTTCCTCCAGATATTTCATAATTTTACAAAAACAAAACATCCTTACATATAATTTGCAATTGGATTAGATGGACAAATTGATGTGAAGATTTGCGAAAAAGTTACACGTCTTCTCAGTGAGAATCGAACTCACGACTCCCCGATCTCTAGTTGGGGCGCGTTAATCACTACGCCATGAGAGGACTCATGAACGCAGAAGTTAACCTGAATTCGATTTCAGCTCAATAATCACGTGGTCCTCTTTCGCAAAGTGCACCTCTTTCGGAAGAATTAGATGCCCATCCAAACACAACGCTTTCTATATATATCCAATGCCTAGCCCGAGAGCGCATTGTTTTTTAGGTATAGGAATAGCACACTACACTAGCCAGCAACTGCGCTGGCTGAGGTTTCTATTGTGTGGGCTTCCAATGGGTCGCGACGTTCTCAAACGACCGGTTACGGAACATGAGTCCGTTGCTCGATAAATACTTGTTTTAATTATGAATCGTGGTTTACGGCCAACCAGCCGAGTGGAAGTTTAACAACTACCGAAAAGCTAAACATTACATATAATTTGCAATTGGATTAGATGGACAAATTGATGTGAAGATTTGCGAAAAAGTTACACGTCTTCTCAGTGAGAATCGAACTCACGACTCCCCGATCTCTAGTTGGGGCGCGTTAACCACTACGCCATGAGAGGACTCATGAACGCAGAAGTTAACCTGAATTCGATTTCAGCTCAATAATCACGTGGTCCTCTTTCGCAAAGTGCACCTCTTTCGGAAGAATTAGATGCCCATCCAAACACAACGCTTTCTATATATATCCAATGCCTAGCCCGAGAGCGCATTGTTTTTTAGGTATAGGAATAGCACACTACACTAGCCAGCAACTGCGCTGGCTGAGGTTTCTATTGTGTGGGCTTCCAATGGGTCGCGACGTTCTCAAACGACCGGTTACGGAACATGAGTCCGTTGCTCGATAAATACTTGTTTTAATTATGAATCGTGGTTTACGGCCAACCAGCCGAGTGGAAGTTTAACAACTACCGAAAAGCTAAACATTACATATAATTTGCAATTGGATTAGATGGACAAATTGATGTGAAGATTTGCGAAAAAGTTACACGTCTTCTCAGTGAGAATCGAACTCACGACTCCCCGATCTCTAGTTGGGGCGCGTTAACCACTACGCCATGAGAGGACTCATGAACGCAGAAGTTAACCTGAATTCGATTTCAGCTCAATAATCACGTGGTCCTCTTTCGCAAAGTGCACCTCTTTCGGAAGAATTAGATGCCCATCCAAACACAACGCTTTCTATATATATCCAATGCCTAGCCCGAGAGCGCATTGTTTTTTAGGTATAGGAATAGCACACTACACTAGCCAGCAACTGCGCTGGCTGAGGTTTCTATTGTGTGGGCTTCCAATGGGTCGCGACGTTCTCAAACGACCGGTTACGGAACATGAGTCCGTTGCTCGATAAATACTTGTTTTAATTATGAATCGTGGTTTACGGCCAACCAGCCGAGTGGAAGTTTAACAACTACCGAAAAGCTAAACATTACATATAATTTGCAATTGGATTAGATGGACAAATTGATGTGAAGATTTGCGAAAAAGTTACACGTCTTCTCAGTGAGAATCGAACTCACGACTCCCCGATCTCTAGTTGGGGCGCGTTAACCACTACGCCATGAGAGGACTCATGAACGCAGAAGTTAACCTGAATTCGATTTCAGCTCAATAATCACGTGGTCCTCTTTCGCAAAGTGCACCTCTTTCGGAAGAATTAGATGCCCATCCAAACACAACGCTTTCTATATATATCCAATGCCTAGCCCGAGAGCGCATTGTTTTTTAGGTATAGGAATAGCACACTACACTAGCCAGCAACTGCGCTGGCTGAGGTTTCTATTGTGTGGGCTTCCAATGGGTCGCGACGTTCTCAAACGACCGGTTACGGAACATGAGTCCGTTGCTCGATAAATACTTGTTTTAATTATGAATCGTGGTTTACGGCCAACCAGCCGAGTGGAAGTTTAACAACTACCGAAAAGCTAAACATTACATATAATTTGCAATTGGATTAGATGGACAAATTGATGTGAAGATTTGCGAAAAAGTTACACGTCTTCTCAGTGAGAATCGAACTCACGACTCCCCGATCTCTAGTTGGGGCGCGTTAACCACTACGCCATGAGAGGACTCATGAACGCAGAAGTTAACCTATTCCTATACCTAAAAAACAATGCGCTCTCGGGCTAGGCATTGGATATATATAGAAAGCGTTGTGTTTGGATGGGCATCTAATTCTTCCGAAAGAGGTGCACTTTGCGAAAGAGGACCACGTGATTATTGAGCTGAAATCGAATTCAGGTTAACTTCTGCGTTCATGAGTCCTCTCATGGCGTAGTGGTTAACGCGCCCCAACTAGAGATCGGGGAGTCGTGAGTTCGATTCTCACTGAGAAGACGTGTAACTTTTTCGCAAATCTTCACATCAATTTGTCCATCTAATCCAATTGCAAATTATATGTAATGTTTAGCTTTTCGGTAGTTGTTAAACTTCCACTCGGCTGGTTGGCCGTAAACCACGATTCATAATTAAAACAAGTATTTATCGAGCAACGGACTCATGTTCCGTAACCGGTCGTTTGAGAACGTCGCGACCCATTGGAAGCCCACACAATAGAAACCTCAGCCAGCGCAGTTGCTGGCTAGTGTAGTGTGCTATTCCTATACCTAAAAAACAATGCGCTCTCGGGCTAGGCATTGGATATATATAGAAAGCGTTGTGTTTGGATGGGCATCTAATTCTTCCGAAAGAGGTGCACTTTGCGAAAGAGGACCACGTGATTATTGAGCTGAAATCGAATTCAGGTTAACTTCTGCGTTCATGAGTCCTCTCATGGCGTAGTGGTTAACGCGCCCCAACTAGAGATCGGGGAGTCGTGAGTTCGATTCTCACTGAGAAGACGTGTAACTTTTTCGCAAATCTTCACATCAATTTGTCCATCTAATCCAATTGCAAATTATATGTAATGTTTAGCTTTTCGGTAGTTGTTAAACTTCCACTCGACTGGTTGGCCGTAAACCACGATTCATAATTAAAACAAGTATTTATCGAGCAACGGACTCATGTTCCGTAACCGGTCGTTTGAGAACGTCGCGACCCATTGGAAGCCCACACAATAGAAACCTCAGCCAGCGCAGTTGCTGGCTAGTGTAGTGTGCTATTCCTATACCTAAAAAACAATGCGCTCTCGGGCTAGGCATTGGATATATATAGAAAGCGTTGTGTTTGGATGGGCATCTAATTCTTCCGAAAGAGGTGCACTTTGCGAAAGAGGACCACGTGATTATTGAGCTGAAATCGAATTCAGGTTAACTTCTGCGTTCATGAGTCCTCTCATGGCGTAGTGGTTAACGCGCCCCAACTAGAGATCGGGGAGTCGTGAGTTCGATTCTCACTGAGAAGACGTGTAACTTTTTCGCAAATCTTCACATCAATTTGTCCATCTAATCCAATTGCAAATTATATGTAATGTTTAGCTTTTCGGTAGTTGTTAAACTTCCACTCGGCTGGTTGGCCGTAAACCACGATTCATAATTAAAACAAGTATTTATCGAGCAACGGACTCATGTTCCGTAACCGGTCGTTTGAGAACGTCGCGACCCATTGGAAGCCCACACAATAGAAACCTCAGCCAGCGCAGTTGCTGGCTAGTGTAGTGTGCTATTCCTATACCTAAAAAACAATGCGCTCTCGGGCTAGGCATTGGATATATATAGAAAGCGTTGTGTTTGGATGGGCATCTAATTCTTCCGAAAGAGGTGCACTTTGCGAAAGAGGACCACGTGATTATTGAGCTGAAATCGAATTCAGGTTAACTTCTGCGTTCATGAGTCCTCTCATGGCGTAGTGGTTAACGCGCCCCAACTAGAGATCGGGGAGTCGTGAGTTCGATTCTCACTGAGAAGACGTGTAACTTTTTCGCAAATCTTCACATCAATTTGTCCATCTAATCCAATTGCAAATTATATGTAATGTTTAGCTTTTCGGTAGTTGTTAAACTTCCACTCGGCTGGTTGGCCGTAAACCACGATTCATAATTAAAACAAGTATTTATCGAGCAACGGACTCATGTTCCGTAACCGGTCGTTTGAGAACGTCGCGACCCATTGGAAGCCCACACAATAGAAACCTCAGCCAGCGCAGTTGCTGGCTAGTGTAGTGTGCTATTCCTATACCTAAAAAACAATGCGCTCTCGGGCTAGGCATTGGATATATATAGAAAGCGTTGTGTTTGGATGGGCATCTAATTCTTCCGAAAGAGGTGCACTTTGCGAAAGAGGACCACGTGATTATTGAGCTGAAATCGAATTCAGGTTAACTTCTGCGTTCATGAGTCCTCTCATGGCGTAGTGGTTAACGCGCCCCAACTAGAGATCGGGGAGTCGTGAGTTCGATTCTCACTGAGAAGACGTGTAACTTTTTCGCAAATCTTCACATCAATTTGTCCATCTAATCCAATTGCAAATTATATGTAATGTTTAGCTTTTCGGTAGTTGTTAAACTTCCACTCGGCTGGTTGGCCGTAAACCACGATTCATAATTAAAACAAGTATTTATCGAGCAACGGACTCATGTTCCGTAACCGGTCGTTTGAGAACGTCGCGACCCATTGGAAGCCCACACAATAGAAACCTCAGCCAGCGCAGTTGCTGGCTAGTGTAGTGTGCTATTCCTATACCTAAAAAACAATGCGCTCTCGGGCTAGGCATTGGATATATATAGAAAGCGTTGTGTTTGGATGGGCATCTAATTCTTCCGAAAGAGGTGCACTTTGCGAAAGAGGACCACGTGATTATTGAGCTGAAATCGAATTCAGGTTAACTTCTGCGTTCATGAGTCCTCTCATGGCGTAGTGGTTAACGCGCCCCAACTAGAGATCGGGGAGTCGTGAGTTCGATTCTCACTGAGAAGACGTGTAACTTTTTCGCAAATCTTCACATCAATTTGTCCATCTAATCCAATTGCAAATTATATGTAATGTTTAGCTTTTCGGTAGTTGTTAAACTTCCACTCGGCTGGTTGGCCGTAAACCACGATTCATAATTAAAACAAGTATTTATCGAGCAACGGACTCATGTTCCGTAACCGGTCGTTTGAGAACGTCGCGACCCATTGGAAGCCCACACAATAGAAACCTCAGCCAGCGCAGTTGCTGGCTAGTGTAGTGTGCTATTCCTATACCTAAAAAACAATGCGCTCTCGGGCTAGGCATTGGATATATATAGAAAGCGTTGTGTTTGGATGGGCATCTAATTCTTCCGAAAGAGGTGCACTTTGCGAAAGAGGACCACGTGATTATTGAGCTGAAATCGAATTCAGGTTAACTTCTGCGTTCATGAGTCCTCTCATGGCGTAGTGGTTAACGCGCCCCAACTAGAGATCGGGGAGTCGTGAGTTCGATTCTCACTGAGAAGACGTGTAACTTTTTCGCAAATCTTCACATCAATTTGTCCATCTAATCCAATTGCAAATTATATGTAATGTTTAGCTTTTCGGTAGTTGTTAAACTTCCACTCGGCTGGTTGGCCGTAAACCACGATTCATAATTAAAACAAGTAAAACATCCTTGTTTGACCATAAATTCATGAATATTCAACCAATTCAAATCTTTTTACATGCGTTTGGTGCTAATTTATTTGTTTTTAACACATTTATTATTGACTTTGTTATTGAACAAAAACTAGTAAAAAACAACAAACTTCAATTTTGATTTTTGACAAATTTGATGTTTTGCAAACTATAAATTTAACTATGAAAAGAATAATGCTAAGAGTTGCACCACCTCTCAATCTCAATATTTTTGATTTAAAATTTGAAGTTTCTCTTTTTATGTGATTTGAATTAAGAAAAGCACACGAATATTTGTTTTTGAGAACTTTTGAAAAATAGGCCGCCTCCTAGTATACACTTATGGATCACCATCGAAAGATCACGGGTTAGTGATTATATTGATGATATTTCATCTATAGAATGAATGATAGACTACAGGTTTAGTACATCCCCAAAAGAAGCAGACATTCACAAGAGAACAAAACAAAACGGCAAACTGAAAACGTAATACGATCAACAACTCCTTACTATGGTGTGAACCATGACTTATACTACCGGACGGTGCCCTGGTTGGACTCTGGCGGGACGCTCGGGCCGCGTCGCACGTCTGATCCGGGTGCCACTCGGCCTTGCAGTGGTAGCAGAACTGCACGTCGCACCCCGGCCTTTCGCAGCGTATCCGCGGACAGGAAGCACACCCACTGGCAACGACGGCATAGCTGCAGTCCGGGCCTGGACACCACCGCGAGTCCGGATCCGCCAGTAGCACCCGCCGCACCATGAAGTCTTCGTATTTGGTTATGGCAGCGGGGAACGCTTTCAGCAGCGTTTGGATGTCGGTCGGATGCATCGATTCCGGACACTGGGGACAGCTGATGTCGGTACGGCTTTCACTGATTTCGATCATCAGGTAGTTCTCCAGACAGCCCCGGCAGGCATAGTGTTTGCAGTTGAGCAACGCGAAAAACTCGTCGCCAGCGGGCAGATTGTCGTAGCAGAGGGGACATTCCTCCGGCGATTTGTGGGTCGTTGTTCCGGAAGCTGCACCGGATCCGGACCCGGCTGTACTCTTGCTGTGCAGACTATTGGACGACTTATGACTATTTGGCGTGAGTTTTGAGGTGGAGGTGCCTCGGTCCAGGTTGCCCGGAGAGTTGGCCGAATGTTGCGAAGTGGAATCCAGATTGTGCTGCAATTGGAGAAAAAGAGGAAAGATTGAACGTTAGAACAACAGGTCAAAAAACAATAGAATGTTATATCTTTTATCGACCGATACAACTGAAGCACGTCATCGTTAATTTGATTGTGCTACTTTTCCCCGAATGTCGTTTCCCCGAATATCGTTTCCCCGAATGACCCTTTTCCCCCCAAATGCCATTTCCCCGAATGAACCGTTTCCCCGAAAATTGCTGCAGTTTAAATAGGTGTTAAAAATGTCTTCAGTGGCTTGATGGTGAACTAGAAAGAACGATGAGCAATTAAAAGAAGGAGGTATTTTGTTATTCTCGGCGATACACATGTTGGCAAAAATGCTGAGAACGGTAAAACTCTAAAGAACCGCACAATCCAAGAAAGAAGGGTGCATATTACATGACCATGTCGTTCACCACCCTGAAATGTATTAAGTTACGACAATTATGAGTGCAAAAAACTTTTCAGGGAAGTGGGCTGTTCGGGGAAACGGGACATTCGGGGAACTGGTACTCGGGGAACTGGTGCTCGGGGAACTGGCGTTCGGGGAAACGACATTCGGGGAACTGACATTCGGGAAAAAGTGATATTGGTAAACAACATGATTTGTCGGAGTGTCTGAACTATTTTTGACTGTTTTGTTCTTTTCGTCTATGGGAGCTTTTGTCAGCTAAATTATTTAAAAATTATCAGTGAGATCCACATTCATGACAGTTTTTGGCTTATTATTCCATGAAATATCTAATGATTAAGACTAACAAGGCCAATTTGTTCAATACTCAATCACCGCTGATTTTCAGTCTCAAGCTACTAATTGCCCTGACAACCCACGCTCAAGTTATTCGACAGGATAAACTCTGTCGAGGTTGTTGCTCGTTGGCGGCACCGGCGGCGGCCAACAACACCAAATACCGTTGATTGGACGTGTACCACTAGAACTTAGTGCTAGCCGGCTGCCAACCCCAACAAATGGACAACAAAGTCAAGAACGCTCAATGTAAACAATCGAACGCGATGGCACCAGTCGAGTCAAGTCAGTCAGTGCACCACTGGTTGTGCCCGGTGAATGAATTTAAATATAGATAGAAAAGCGATAGACTCGAGTGCGTTATTTGCTATTGAATATCTAAACGCCAGCAGTGGCAGGGCAGCGCACAGTGATTCCATTTGTTTTACGGATCGGTCATAAATCATCTTATTCAATATTTGATGAAAAATACAATCAGAAATTGCTAACTTATTCATGTTTTGATTATAAAAAAAACCGCATCTATGTTGTTGTCATTGATATCACTTTAATCATTTTTTTCAGGATTGCATTTCGGATTTAGTTACATTTGACCTTATGCACAATAGGACGAATGAACAAATTAGTTACTGTTCCTAGTTTTTTTTTAATTACGTCAAAGTGTCAATTATTTTTTTGCGCTTTTTATGTTTGAACGAATATATTATATTCCACTAATCAAATATCTTTTCCATGATAATTGTGGGGTTGCAGAGGTATACTCGGTCTCTAGTAACAGGGTCTCTAGGTTGTCTAACAATCATTCCCTCTATTTGTGCACATTGTAAGATAATTACAGGCCCCATTCTTGCAATCTCTTGGCTCATACTGATGCATCTGTAAGATAATAGCATCGGTTTTGGCCATCCTAAGAGAAAATGTCTTTAAAAATATATGGGAAGCCTTATTTATATTGCAAATATGTGAAAATCTAGCTTTCAATCCATATTATGTTTGAAACATATCGGAACTGAGCTGAGAGATGTAGTTCCCGTTCCTAAATTTGCCAATCACATTGATTTCTTATGAGAGTTGCCACATTAGGAGTACTCGGGCCAGATTAGATGTATGAGAGTTGAAATTATAAGGAAAATTAATTATTTTCTTGGGTTTTGAACCAATTTGGACGAGTAAATGAATGTGACGACTGGCGTATGGCCAAATCCGGTGCATCTACCTTAATGTTTTAAATAAAACTTTGCTGGATTTGCTGTATTTGAAGGAATTTTTTCTCCGAATTTTTCAAGTGATAATAATGACAATAGCCTAGAGAGTGTTTTTGATAGTCTAAACATAATAAATTTGACAATTTCTGATGATATTTTTCTTCAGATATTGTATAAATAGATCTATTCCCGCTTCGTAGAAACAATGGAACCACTGTGCAGCGCCGTCAAACGCGTCCAGCACAAATAGTGAGTGCGTTTTCAATGAAGTCGGCGGCGCCGAGGTGGAAACGGGGCTAAGCTTGCGTGCGATCGATTTCTGAGAGTGCTAGATTGATTGTCACAGACCGGCACCACACGGGGTGACAATGAATCACTCTAAAGCAACTACTATGGCGGGGAAGGACGGGCGACGACCAAACCCCAACTCAAGTGGTTTGTTTTTGTTTTGTTTCTTGAGTGAAGAGCGCCATTAGGAGAACGACGATAGAGAATACCCTGAAGTTCGGTCGAAAAGTGCGCCGAACGGTAATTGTGAATAACTTGGTGTCAAGCTCAAGGCAATTAATGTGGATCAATTCAAGCTAATGGTTCAATTAATTACGCGGTTGTCGATACGTTTTGTAGACCGAACGAGCGAGCCGGCTGTCATGAGGGCGTCAAAATTGATTTGTGTTGCATGTTTTGTGTTTGATAATATTTATGGGCTCGGCCCAGCAGTTCTGAGAATTGACTTCAATTATAGTTGTTTCCACAGTTAGAAATCAGACTAACCAGCATGAATATGTCGGGCACTATCCACCATGATCCAGAAACATGGTTTGGAACGATGATATCTCAAATCTAGATGTTGTAAAGGTCAAGCAGTGGCGCTAGTGGAAATGCATATTGCGTCGTAGATAGCGGCGTTGTACTATTCAAAGGGGTTTCTTTAGCGTAGTTCATGGTGTCCCAGCTGTTAAGTCTTTAGAGAGGGAGTTGTTTCATACATGCTTAACTTATTTCTAGAATATCTTCCAAAGGTTTCTACAGAATTTCTCCAGAGAAAATCCACAAAGGTTCAATCTGAAGTTTTTGACAGAAATAGCTTAATTATTTTTTCAATAAAATCTGCAAAAAATCCTCCGCCTAATCGTGTGGATTCCTTAGGAATTTCTCCAGCATTTCATCTAAGTAATAATGCAGTTTACAAAATGAGTCGACAATCAGGTAGGAGCGACCAACACAGCTGGAAAAATGGAGACAGAAGAAGAAACGAACGTTAATTTCAGCAATCGACCTGGCAACGAAATAAGGACTATGATTGGAAACTCGGTACCTGGAAAGTCAGGACCTTAAATGAACCAGGACGAGTGAGCCTTTTGGCTCGTGAATTGCAAAAAGTTGGCGTGTGCGTGGCTGCTATTCAGGAAGTGCGTTGGCTAAGATCTGGAGAACTTGAATTCAGAACGGTAGACCCCGTCGCTAATACCACATTCAAATACAAAATCTACCACAGCGGTGGCGATAAAGCTGAACACGGAGTCGGTTTCATAGTGATCGGGAAGCAGATGAAGCGCGTTATTAGGTGGAGGCCGATCAACGAGCGGATCTTCGTATTGAGGATTCGGGGCAAGTTCTTCAACTACAGCCTGATTAACGTCTATGCAAACACGATTGCAATTAACAACAAACCCGATGACGTGAAGGACGCGCTTTACGAATGTCGCAACAAGACCTATGGAGAATGGCCAAAACACGACGTGAAAATTGTCATCGGCGACGTTAATGCGCAGATCGGAAGAGAGGACTTCTTCCGCCCTATCATTGGTACAGAGAGCCTTCACTCTGTTACCAACGACAACGGCCTACGTTTAGTGAACTTTGCTGCCACCAGGGGGATGGTCATCAGTAGCACCTACTTTGTACGTAAGGTTATCCGCAAGCACACCTGGCAACACCCAAATGGCGAACTTTGCAACCAAATCGACCATGTTCTGGTAGACGGCCGACATTCTTCCGATGTCATCGATGTTAGAACTTTCAGGGGTCCTAATATCGACTCAGACCACTATCTCGTTGTAAGCAAAATTCGAGCGCGATCATCAACCGTTTCAAGTTCTAGGAATCGGCAATCGTTGCGTTTCAATATTCAACGCCAGTCAGCGGATGGTGTAGCAGCGGACTACCATCAAAAGCTTGACGAGCGGATTAGCGAAATCAACGAAAGCGTCAACCTTAGCGATCTGTGGGAAGCAGTCCATGGAGCGGTGTACACAGTAGCGTGAGAAGTGGTAGGTACTGCTCAATGAAGACCAAGGAATTGCTGGTTCAACGAGGAGTGCCAGAGATTGACGAACGAGAAGAACTTGGCTATAAGCCGGATGCTGGTGTCTGGTACCCGTCAGAGCAGAGAGCGGTACAAGGAAGCAAGGGCAGCCGAAAAACGGATCGATGTCGACGTCATCGGGATTGACCGTCGGGCAGTGGAAGAGGCGTTCGTGCCTTTCAAGAGAGAGACAGCGAGGATCGGGCTCACGATCAACACCACAAAAACGAAGTACATGATAGCTGGTAGTCAACGTGGTTCCGGACGTGTTAGTGGTAGCGAAATGATGCTAGGTGGTGATAAGTTTGAAGTGGTGGACACATGCGATAATGATGTTACCCGCGAGGTGAAAAGACGAATTGCAGCTTCGAGTCGGGCTTTCTACGGACTCCGTAACCAGCTGAAGTCCCGTAGCCTGTAAACGAAAACAAAACTCGCGTTATATAAGACACTGATCCTTCCGGTTGTCCTATATGGCCATGAATCATGGACATAGAAGGAAGTCGACCGGAGAGCTTTCGGGGTGTTTGAACGTAAAGTGCTGCGAACAATACTCGGCGGTAAATTAGAAAACGGCATCTGGCGGCGTCGCATGAATCACCATGGGTTGTACCAAGTGTATAAAGAGGTGGATATTGTCAAGCGCATAAAACACGGCATGCTGCGTTGGGCGTATGCCGGAAGAACGTTGCCCGTATGCCGGAAGAACGACAAGCAAAGATAACAGTCAACAGAGAACCCGGACGAGGCCGCCGACTTCTTGGAAGACCGCGCACACGATGGCTTTTTGCAGTTGAGGAGGACTTAAGGGCACTTAACGTTCAGGGCGGAAGCGATTGGCCCAGGACCGAGCCCAGTGGAGAAAACTCATCCATTCGGCGCAGATTCATCGTAGCGAATTGTAGCCCATCAAGTATCAAGTGAGTAATAATAAAGTTTTCCAAACGTTTCTCAAAAAGTTTCAAAAAAATCGCATGCAATCTTCATAAATTTGTTTAGGTTTCACACCAGTTAACTCTACAGCTAATTTTTCAATAATTCGTCCGATCGTTCCTATACGAATTCCTATAGAGATTCTGTTCAATGTTTTTCGAGAAAGCCCTGCGAAATACTATCCTGCGATTCTATTGATTTATATTCCGATGATTTTAGAAAATTATATAGGAAATCTTCTAAAACTTCCCCAAGAGTTCAGAAGTTATTTCAGAAATCATTGTGCGTTAAGAATGACTTAACTTACACAAGTTTTACCAGAGATTGTTTTAGGATTTTTTAAGAAATATCTCACGGATTTATTCTTCAGAAAAATGTCTCGACATTCATGGAAGAATTCCTGAAAAAACTTCCAAGACTCATTTGAGAAAATCTCAAAGAATTATTGGAGGTAGCAATCTTAGCAAGAATCTCTGGAGCAATTGCTCAAGGTTTTATTCAGAGAAATCACCAGTTGAAATCTTATATAAATCCTGAAAATCAATTTTATAAAATCCCTAGAAATTTCTGAAGAAGTTATTGATTGAATTTTAGAATACGTTTTTACCGGGAATCTTGGAGAATGTCCCAGGGAAATCGATGGATAAATCACTGAATAAAGCCTTGGAGAAGTTAGAACTTCCTTGGAAAATTTCTTTTTTGGAGAAATTCTGAAGATTTCTGAATTTTTTTTGAGGAATTCCATTTCTGTGGTTCTCCTTGGAAAAATCCTTGTTAAATTCTTAAAATATTGTTGGAGAAATTCCCGACGAAAATTCGTGGAGTGATTCCTTAGGAAACAATCACTAAATGAATTCCTTTAGAAATTCCCGGAGTAATATCTGAAAATTTGGGCTAATACGTGAATACATTTCTGATGAAATTAATAATACTTGTGGTAATGCCACGAGAAATTCTAAAAAAAGTCTTATGCCTTAGAAAAATTTCTGCTCTGAACAAACTCTTTTCTCGCGGATCTTTTTAGGTTTTGTTTTGTTTTCTTGGTACCGTTTGGTCTCTTTTGGGCTTTTTTTGTTCCTTTTAGGTATCTGTTTGGCCTCATTTTCCAGATAAGATGTCTCTAATTTCCTATTTTTTCTAGGTACTCAGTCGTACTAGTAAAAGGGGTGTCAGTGACAAAACCCTAGTTTTGAGAAAAACTACTTTGAACCTACTTTTTAAGCAACTTTTCTGTCAATACAAATTGTATGGGGGTGCAAAAACAAACCAATCTTCTCAGAATTATGTTATGTTTTCTGTTGAGCGGGAAAATTACCTGAAAATATCGTTAGAACGCTTGGAAACAGTAAAATTTTATCAACTCAACTCAATTCAAAAAATATCACTTACACCCATTTGCTTTTGAGCCCCTACAAATCTGATTTCAAAAGGGCACATCGACATTGGTAAACATTGGCTTTGCAAGACGCTGTTGAGCCCAATTCAATTCGATCACGCTCACCAATACCACTATCAGAAAGAGCTAACACCAATCTTTCTGATAGTGGTGTTAGTTAGCGTGGGCGGGCCAAAAAGGGTTCAACAGGAACGTTTCTGAAAAAAAGGCTCAAGATCTCTTGAGCGCATGACGAGCATTTCCGAAAGAACTTGAAACTATTGAGAGCCACACTGCCGTTATACGCATAATTGTCCCATGTTACTTTTTGTCATTTTTTAGTTTTTGTAGCCAAAAAGTCTATTTTAACCCAGGGTGGCCACCAAATATCCATTTTGAAATTCCCGCTTTTTTCCCGGTTTTCCCGGTATAATTTTCAAAATTTTCCCGGTTTTAATTTAGGGACCCAAACGCAAAAGGATGACAATTTGGTCGTTTTTTTGGCTCCGTACAATTAGTATGGAATGAAAAATGCTGAAGAACTTAACCCTCTAATATCCAAATTTTTATTTTCGATCTAAATATCATTTTCAGTTATCTAAAATCGTTCTAAACACGTTTTGGGCAATGATTTATTTTTATTCGCGAAGCTATGAATTTTGGTTTATGATTTTTATAATTTTTATTTTTGACCATCCCTATCCTTTTTTATTTTTTCTTGAAACCTCTTCTAGTTACTGATTTTTAGCAATAATAACAATTCAAATTTTACGGTACTTTTAAAAATATTAAATTTTTATTTTTTTCTGGATTTTTTTTATTTTCCGTGTAATTAACGGAAAACAGGTTTGAAATTATTTAAATGCCACCAAGCTCTTCTTCTGTGATAGGTTGATCGTAGAAAAATATAAAAGGTACGATTTTTTGTATTACACGTTAAATGAACCCCAGGCATTTGTAGGTTATATGAGAATACAATTTTTCGAACAATTTTCAAAAATACAAAAAAGTTTCAAAAGTCATAAAAAACTTTTCTTATATGCGTGTTATGAGTTAAGGTTCAAGCCAAAAATAAAATTATTTTGATTTCCGAGCTACGAAAAATTACACAAAATTCCAAAGTGTACCCCGTCGAAAGGCGGGGTTGGGTATTAGAGGGTTAAAACTCAAAACTGTATTCTGTCATTTATACCCCTTTGCTTCTAAAACCCTCATTTAGCATAGAAATGAGGGGGTTAGAAGCAAAGCATAGAATGCTGTTTCGTTCAAGAAAAGTGAAAAAATCCGTTCAAGAAAAGTAAAAAAAAAACGAATGGGTCAAGAAATTTTATACAGAGAGCTCCACGCGAAATGACACTTCGTCTCAGCTGCGTACTGCGATCAAAGAAAATTCTTGACCATTTCAGGCATGTGATTTCTCACGCATCGAGATAGTCGATTACTTTTCTTGTCAGCAGCAAATCAGCCTTTATTCACCTAGCAGTCCCGGCGATAGTAGAGGCTTCGAAAAAAAAATGTTGAAGTTTATGACAAATTTACATTTCACGTTTTCTCAAATTTCTTGGACGATTTTCAAAAATATTGTTCCACTCAAACACGTTGGAGCCCTTGAAGAAAACAAAAGTGAAAGAATTGTTTAAATCGGTCATCCCTTTATCAAGCCGTGAAATACGAACACCATTCCATTTTCATTTATAAATGCAGGTATGCCCCTTTTGTGCATCCCATTACCCTGTTTAAAGTTTTTCAATTTATAATGTTTTTACTTTTTACTTTACTTTTTACAACTTGTTTTTGGTGGTTAGTAAATTTAGAGCTTGTAGATGTTCGTTCAATATGGTTTTCCCGGTGATCATCTCAAATTCCCGGTTTTTCCCGTCTTTTTCCCGATGGATTCAAATTCCCGTCTTTTTCCCGCTTTTCCCGTTTTTCCCGGTTCGGTGGCCACCCTGTTAACCTATATTAGACGGGGTTGGTGGTCTGATGGCTACCGCTTCTGCTTCATATGCAGAAGGTCATGGGTTCAATCCCAGGCCCGTCCCTTTCCTCGTACTTTGTAGTTGTATATATCTCACTTGCTTCTATCTTCCATTCTAAATACATCCCACTCATACTATTCGTTCATAGCAAACGCTAGAACCAGAGACGGACAAGAAACCGTTTCCCTAACGCTTCCTACTTCCACGCGCACGCCTTTCTTACGCCTGATACATAGGCAGTCTGCTAACCACAAAAGCAAACCTCTCTGCCATGCCTTTCCCCCAATCCATACACTCCCGCATGAACTGACGTGGATGCAGTGGAATATACGGTCTACGTGGGAGTCAGTTCAATGCATCATCAATTCCTCCCCCTCCCCCTCATTGGTCTGCATTCTGACGTGGCAGGTGCCATTGTTGCCTAAAAATAGAATAAAAATAGAAGATCACCAGCACTTATACACTGAGGATGCCTGTTAGTCCCAAGCAGTCATTCGGTTGGTTCCTTGTGTAAGTGCAGCTGATCTGGCGATACTGGAGTGCATCCACGGGCGGCCAATCAAGCTCAAGCTCAAGCTCAAGCTCAAGCTCAAAGTCTATTTTAACCTATATTATTATAAAACAATTCAAAAACATATACTTTGTTCGAACACTCTATGAAAAGCATACCAAGTCAATTTGTCCCACTGTTGAATTTCTACGCATAACTGTCTCGCTACTGAATTTCTACGCATATCTGTCCCACTATGTATTTTCCAAAATCAGTTGCAAATAAAATACTTAATTTATAGGATTCATTGAGCTGTGTCAAATCGTTTTTTCTTTGGCTTCTCATCCCATGTGGAACACTGCCTGTTTCACACAATAGTGTTCTAAGACTGTTGTACAGAGGATAGACTGAATAATTGAGTTAGGCGAAATTTTTCCTAAATACAAATGCTTGAAACTTTTTGAAAATTGAATGTAATTGGATGCATCCAGAAGCATTCGACGGAAAATTTTATCTAGTTTCAGCAACTTGCTTGACCATGTATATTGGTTAGATGTTACTGGTTTTCTGAGTTCATGTCTTAATCACATTTTTTCTGTTGCTTGTATTTTTGTGCGGTGTGAAGTTGTATTCATGTTAACGATTTTTTAAGAAACTACAACTAATTGAAAATTGAATGCCACATTATGGTTCGTTTGGGTGGTAAATACTGGCATGGCGTACCATTGTCAGGGGCGGCGGCTGATTATCGTCCGAGTGCCAGAGTAAAACTCTAAGCTAAACTGTGCTCTATGGCCCTCCAAACATTAGGAGGAATGGTCCTCCTGAAATCTAGGGGGTTTGTGTCAGGCTCTGCAAGCCTCAGCACAGGAACATTTACAATTGGAGGCTATGAACCACTCAAAGGGATCTATTTTGTTCCTTCAGGTACACATGGTACCAATGGTACACCATGCCCAGCATTTACCAACCTGTATAACCATATTGATTCACATACCCATATACGGCTCCACTTTGCTACATGCCACACGAGCCTTCGTCTGGACCCTCAATATAGGCTTTACAATACACATTTTCCATTTTAGGTATTAAACTCTCGTCAAACTAACCATCAAGAGCAATGTGATTGATCAAAATCGGTCTGCTACAATTAGTGGGACTCTTATGCGTAGAAATTCCCCCAAAACGTGGTATTTCTAGGCATAACCGTCCCACATTGAATTTCATAACAAAATTCAAATTCTTTCGCAAAAACCATTTCTTGACTATAAAAAACACCCATTGCCTCATATTATTATGAAGAAATTATTCAAATTTGTCATAACCTTCACCAATACGGAGCATAAATGTGCGAAAATCTTTAATCGCGTTTTTCACGGTTTTATATTTTGGAACATGGGACATTCATGCGTATAACGGCAGCACAGCTCCGGTCAAAACCCCTGATAAAGTGTGGGTTGCGACGACCGTCACAGAGATTACTTTGAAAATTAGCAGAGAATTTCCCTTTAGAATTTTTGACCAAATTCTTCAGTAGTAACTGCATTTGATGTTTCAAAAATTTCGACATGGATTGTTGGATTTAAGGCTTCGTTTTTTTTTTTGTTCAATTTTTTTAGAGATTTTTTCCAGACAACTCAACAATAATACCTACTCCGATTTTTAAGTAAATCTTCCAGCCCTAAATTGCTGCAAATATTTTCCCACGTATTCTCTCAGGAAACCTTCTTTCGGAATTTTGTCTGAGATTTCTCAATAAATCGTCCTGAGATTCCTCATGAAGTCCCTCTAAAAAATTTTCAAATATTTTTTCCAGCAATTGAAAATTGTTTTGAGTTAATGAGGTTCCAACACACTAAGCTCATTTTACGGGAAATCGGTGAACTCCACCGTGATCTCAACAGCTGAACAGTTTGATGAAATAAAACACCGTAATTTCATTGGAATTTGACGGATTCCGGTGAATTTTTAACGAATACTGTAAAAATTTACCGTACTCCGTTAATTTATTTTAACGAACTGTTCAGTTGTTGAGATTTCACAGGAATCCTTAAAATAGTTTAAGTGTGAATAATGAATTATTCGTGTAACTTTTGGGTTACACGTGTCATGAGAACATAAAGAAAATGTCAAAGGTAGTTGTGTTCTGGGCATTAGCTCTGGGTATAAAGGTCTTATCAGAGCAGCACACATGTTGTAATTGAGTAATATCAACTGATATATGACCAAATCTAGGTTATTTAGGAGCTAGGTGGAGCTAGGTGGTTTGACCAAGTGGAGCAGGATCTTGGAAGTGTGGGGCGATCGAGAAATTGGAGTATAGCAGCCATGGTCCGAGTTAGTTGGCGTAACATTGTGGCGCAGGTCATGTCTTGAAGGACGTAGAGCCAGCAAAAGTAAGTAAAGTAAGAAATATGCACATATCTGATAATGCTCATTTACAACATGTGTGTTGGTTGGGTAGGAAGTGCTTTTTCAATACACAGGCCGATAGCGACTGAGTGAGACCAAAACGAATCCATAAATAAACCAGGGAATACTCGAAGGGTACATTCAAAAGTATGTTTGTAGAGATTCCTTTGAGGATTCAACCAGACATTTTAAAGAGGGCATTTGTGAGAATTTCCTCATTACATGAGGCCAGGAATTACTCTAGGTAATTCCTCATGATTTTCCATCAAAAATTGATTCATAAATTTGCCAAAACTTGAAAATTTCTTCAAAAAAACACTTTGTTCCCGAATGTCAGAACAAACACCGTTCTTCTAGTTGCAGACTTAGCAGCTACAAAGCTGTAATTTATTAAGTGCATTTTAGTAATCAAAACATGGGTGATACTTAATCGAATTCTTACAATTTCAGTATTTTTCTGTCTCCTACCTATCAGGTGTGTCGGTAATCGGGAGGAAACTTGGGTTGTACAGTCTACAGATAGATTACAGTTATAATTCATTGAATTTCAGGTTATGGTGTTTCACACACGCGGTAATTCTTAATTCTAAACGTACCTCAAGTGAATGATTCCTACGCTAACTGTACGGCGTTGACTGTAGCCGAAAACTGTTTTTGATCACTAAACTAAATGATTGAAATCCAAAATAAATGATCGGTTTGATGGACCGCTAATTAAACTTACTGCAATTATCGAAATTTACCACTAAACTACAGTCCTTTAAACACGAATCAAAATACTGACTTACTATGCAGCGACTACCGTGGATTCTGTCTGTTTCTGTTTTCTTTTCTGTCCCGAGCGCCGCGCGAACTGTCATTCAACTCGGCGAGAACCGCTCAGTTGCGAGGGAACCGACAGTGGTTTCACCGCCGTTTCGCCGTCAACAGTGTTGCCGGTAACATTCCCCGACCCGTGAACCACTTCCGTTTCCGGAGCGACTTCATCTGGCCCTTTGTCGCCACCTGCAACGTCCAGAGCTGCCAGCTTTACAGCAGGTCTGGCAAACACTCCCCTAGCTGTCTGCACTACTGCACGTCGCACTTGACCTGATTTATCCGGAGATACTTCCAGAATCCGTCCTCTTTCCCAGCTATTCCTTGTCTTCTCATCGATGATTACGACGAGATCGCCAGGCTCCAACGGCTTCACTTTCTCGAACCACTTCGACCTTCTAGTCAACATCGGCAAGTACTCCAACACCCATCTGCGCCAAAACTCGTCCACAATGTTCTTAGCGACTGTCCAACTGTCTCGGAGGCTAACTGACTGATCTGTTGGCTGTTTGACTCCGCTTGAACCGTACAACAAGAAGTGATTCGGAGTAAGTGCTTCTTGATCTGCTGCTTCCAAAGGTACATAAGTCAGCGGGCGAGAGTTTACGATTCCTTCAGCTTCCAGCATTATTGTTTCGAATACCTCGTCGCTGGTGTGGTGTGGACTGTCCGATATTGCTGCCATTGCCACTTTTACTGATTTCACCATCCGCTCCCAAGGTCCTCCCATGTGTGGAGCTGCAGGAACGTTGAAATGCCACTGTGTGCGAGCGTTGGTAAATGTAGATGCGCAGTCTTCGTTGATTGCCTGGATTTTCTGCATTTCTTCAGACAACTGGCGACTGGCTCCTACAAAATTTGTACCATTGTCTGAGAAGACCTCTAGCGGAGCCCCTCGTCGGTTGACGAATCGCCTGAAGGCCATAATGCATGACTTGGTTGACAGACTGTGTGCCAACTCTAGGTGAACTGCTCGTACTGTGAGGCAGGTAAACAAACATATCCACCGTTTGACAATACTGCGACCGACTTTCACTTCGAAGTGACCCATGTAGTCAACGCCAACATACGTGAATGGACGAATAAAGGGAGTCAATCGAACTTTTGGAAGTGGCCCCATCAACGGTGGTGTCGGAGCTGCTTTCTTAATCTTACAGTACTGACAACTGCGACAAACGCTTCGAACTACACTGCGCAATCTCGGAATGTAGAACTGCTGTCGCAATTCGTTGCAAACTGTTTCACTGTTGGCGTGAAGGAACCGCTGATGGAAGCTGAGCACTATGAGGTACGTAATTCGATGGTTTTTCGGCAACACGATTGGGTGCTTCGCTTCGTAGGAAATGCCTGGAGCGTTCTGTATTCGGCCCCCGACCCGTAAAACTCCTTTATCATCCAAGAAAGGAAGCAGTGCGCGAATTGAACTGCTTTTCGCCACACCATGTCCTTTACCCAACAGATTAATTTCTTCTGCATACTCCTGAGCCTGGGCCTGACGCCACAGTGTCTCCTCTGCCTTGGTAAACTCACATTGGTTCAATATTCTGAGCGGTGTTGTTCGGCTTGGTGAATGCCTCCATGCTGATACAGCTCGGTGAACATAAGCTGTCGCACGTAGTAGCCGGTTCCAGTTGGAGAAACGCGTTACGTCTACTACTTCCTCTACTGTTCGATGTACGGCAACAATGCGAATTTCTTCACACATCATGTTTGCTTCCCCGAAATCTTCTACTCTTTCCATGGGCCACTGATTCTCTGGATCCTGCAGAAATGCTGGACCTTGGTACCAACGGCAGTGCGGATCGAATGAGGGTCCTGCATTCCACTTAGTGGCGTCGTCCGCTACGTTCTCTCGAGATGGTACGTAGCGCCATTCATCTACATTGGTGAGGGACAAGATTTCGCCAACACGAAATGAAACGAACTGATGAAATCGACGACTGTCGGAGCGAAGCCATGAAAGTACTGTTGCTGAATCTGTCCACAGGAAGCGCCTTTGAATGCTGATAGTCAGAGCCGAACATATGTTTTGTAGCAGACGAGACCCCATCATGGCAGCTTGTAATTCCAAACGCGGAATAGAAAGCGATCGAAGAGGTGCAACTTTTGTTTTCGCAGCTATTAACGAGCATTGGCTCTCACCGTTAACTGTCATCCTTACATAGGCCACACACGCACAGGCTGACACACTAGCGTCCGTGAAGACATGGATCTGAATATTGCTGACTTGCTGCGGCCAGAAGTTTTTGAAGAAACAGCGCGGAACGTTCACTTCGTTGATGTTTCGGTACTGTTCGATCCATCTAGTCCACAGCTCGTGTAACTGCTCCGCAATTGGTTCGTCCCAGTTTGTCCCTGTGCGCCAAATCTCCTGCATCAGAATTTTGCCGTGTACAACGAAGTGTGCGACAAATCCTAATGGGTCATACAGCTTCATGACAATCCGCAGAATTTGTCGTTTTGTCGGAACTGCACAACTGATATTCAGAAACTCTTCAACTGCTTGCTGGCTGAACGTAAAGATGTCTTCTGAAGGACTCCACATCACGCCCAGGACGCGTTCGTATGTTCGGTCTTTGTCCAAGGGCAGTGGCTTACTGGTCGATGAACTCGATTCTCCTAGTCGGTCTAGTACTTTCTGCTCGTTGGACACTATTTTCCCGAATTGGAAACCAGCAGCTGAATGGATTTGTTGCACTTGTTCCACTAGTGCTACTGCCTCTTCCACGGAGTCAACGCTGTCGAGGAAATCATCTACGTAGTGGTTCTTGGTTACTGCTTCTACTGCCCTAGGATACTGCTCACTGAATACTGACGCATTCCAGTTTTTCACGAACTGCGCTGTGCATGGAGAGCTTGTAGCACCAAACATCGCAACGTTGATCACGTAAATTTGAACTTCTTCATCAGGACTTGTCCTCCACAGAAAGCATTGTGACCATTTGTCTTCATCGCGGATGAGAATCCGCAGAAACATTTCCCGGATATCAGAGCATACGGCGACTTTGCCCTGTCTGAATCGTAGCAGAACGTTCATAAGCGGTACGAGGAGATCAGGCCCCTTAAGCAGCATATTGTTGAAGCAGATTCCTCCAGCCTTTGCAGCAGCATCCCAAACCATACGGGTTTTATTTGGTTTCTTGGGATTGATCACTACACCCAGAGGTAAATACCAAACTCGGTGGGGGTTCAGACTGTCGACTTCTTCCTGCGATGCTTTACTGATGTACTGCTTTTGTTCATAACTGTCGATCTGCTCATTTACCCTTCTCTGAAGCTCCGGGTCTCTGGACAAACGCTTCTCCAATCCCAAGAGTCTGTTCATTGCCATCTTATAGCTTTCCGGAAACTGGACGTCATTATTGCGCCATAGCAAACCTGTCTCGATTCTTGATCCACGACGTACTGTTGTTGCTTCCATGATACTGCGAGCTCGTTTGTCTTCTTCGGATTCGATTGTCGATGTCACTACAGCTTCCTCGACGGCGAAAAACTTTTTCATGGAATCGTACAAGTCACTGTTGCTCATTTCTTGTCCGACGTGTAGGTTTAACTGTTCCACGGATGCTTCGGTTCCGGAATTCCTTCCGTAGATGCACCAGCCGAGGCGAGTCTTCGTAGCCACTGGATCACTTCTGCCACCTTCACGAATCTTCAGACTGGTTATGAGATGCACGTGCTCGATACCGATGATCATTCCAGGTTTTGCATCGATATAACCGCTCACTGGAAGACCCTGTAGATGTGGATAAACTCTCGACAGATCGGTGTAGTTTAAGGTTTGACTGGGAAGCCCAAGCTCACGCACCGTTCGTACGTTGCTCAAGTGGAAAGTATTTTGCTTGCCAACACCAGAAATTTCCAGACAGACTCTTCTAGAACTCTTCTCATGCCTGCCAATCTTTCCAGTCCATCCTAGCCAAAGGTTGTCCAGCTCTCCTTCAATTCCCAGCTGAGCCGCGATCGCCTCCTCCAACAGTGTCGACGACGATCCATCATCCAGGAATGCGTATGTTTCTATACTTTTTCCGTCACCATGAAGTGTGACCGGTAAATATCGAAACAGCGAGAAAGATTTCGTATGGTGGTAGTTGTGATGCACTGCTTCGGTTGGCTTTGTTGTCTCCACCGGTTCGTTTCGGCTGGGCTGACTGCTGTGTAGAAGTTTGTGATGTCGAATACGACAACCATCCACGCCGCACTCTTTCTTTGAATGACAAGGCCACTTCCGATGGGGAACTAAGCATAAACGACACAAATTCTTCTGACGCATCGCTTTCCATCTCGCTCCGATATCCAATGACTTGAAACTGGAACAGTTTAGAATCTGATGATTTTCGTTTCCACAATACGAGCAGGCTTTCGCTGTTGTTCGTTCAACTGACGCCTCTTTCTCCTTCTTGGGAAAATCAGAAGACTCGTAAGCGTGAGTGAATAACTTCTCCTTTTGCTTTGGCTTTTCTGCCCGACCTTGTTTGTAGTGATTTTGGGCGGAATCAACATCGACTGTAAGCTCTGACGCTAGATTCACGAGTCCAGCCATGAAGCTGTTGAAAGTCGCCAGGTTGACGTATCCAACTGATTGCTT
The DNA here is from genome assembly GCF_002204515.2 of Aedes aegypti. Lineage (NCBI taxonomy): Eukaryota > Metazoa > Arthropoda > Insecta > Diptera > Culicidae > Aedes > Aedes aegypti. Next base: position 271,920,801 of record NC_035107.1, read on the forward strand.
GTAGGTTCCCCACTGCATCTTCAGCGAGGTTGGCAGCTTATCGATCAATTCTTGGAGCAGCATTGGATTCGATAAATGCGCCTGTTGGTCGGCCAGTACGATATGATCGACCAAATTCTGAATCGCCAGGCCGTAGGCAACAATCGAACTGAGATTCTCTGCTCTAGGTGGAGGCACGTTGCGTACTTTCTTCAGAAGCGAACTGATCAGTATCTCCGGTCTTCCGTACAGCTTATGAAGCGTATCCATCACGTATGGCACGGAAGCCGGTAGCAGCAGACGACTTCGTACTGCTTCTAGAGCAGAGCCACCCAAACTTCGCTGCAGTCGAGCCAAATTTTCTGCATCTGTATATCCGCAAACCTCCGTCGTGTTCTTGAATGAACTGTAGAAGATTGGCCACTCCTGAGGATCGCCATTGAACTTTGGCAGCTCACGGGGCATTACCTGCCTAGCGGCCAGTTGAGCGCTTGATGGTCCTACTACAGAACTAGTTCGTACTCCATACAAACCAGGATCTGGCAATCCAACTGAAGCTAATGGTGGTCGAAACATATTTGTCACTACTGGCGCCGCTGGATTTGGAAATGACTGATGACCAACTGTTGAACTGACTGCAAATTCTGGAGGTGGAACACAACCCAAACTACTTTGCGACTGACTAACTTGAACAACTCCTCGTGGTAGTGCCGCATTTGTTGGTGCTCGAAGTCCCATTGGAGCGGCTGTGTAGTGCGGATGACTTCCATAAACTGCTGGCATCAAACCACTCGAATAAACAGAAACCTGCGCTGTTGCATTCAATTCCGAATGAGCTACTGCATCTCTGGCCGGTAATGTGACAGTGGGCAAAACTGCTGCATTCAGCTCATTACAAATTCGAAGACCTTGCATTCCCGAAAGCAGCGTATCCGAAGCTGTTGGATCTGCTGACCTAAACGGAATCGATACTGGAACAGTTGACACCGAGGAGACTACTTGCCCTGATACAAACTGTTCATAGGATTTCGCCAATGTAGGGACCTTTCCCGATGCAGGAAGACACAAGTGATTCATGTTAGACGAAGCGGAAACCTGCGACAAACTATTTGGCACCGCAAGAGCTGGTGGTTGCAACTCGTTGATCACAACAGGAGGCTGAACCGATTCACTAACTGTTTGAACCTGTGGAACAGCTTGATATCCCAACGGAACTGGTTTCGACTGACCAACTTCGTCCACAGCAGCTCCCTTCAACCATTTCTCCAACTGGTCACGCTTACTTTTCACGCTCACTCCAGTCCGTCTACTTTTCTGGCTAATTCCGCTACGTCGACTCGATGGTTCCTTTTCATCCTCAATCTGCATCAACAAATTGTACCTTTGCTTCAGATACTCCTGCTCTTCATCCAGCTGCTTTAATTTGGCTGCTTCTTCTACTTGTTTCAGCTTCAATTCTTCCGCTGCGCGTAGTTTGCTCAGCTTCCGTTGCTCCTCCAGGTGCTGTAGACTAAGTTGCAATCTTTGAGACGCACGACTACTGCTCTTACTCACTGAAGATTCATTAAATGACACTCCTGATTTCGACGTAATATCAGTGCCGTCCCAATCGGCAAGACAGTCACTACATTTCCAACTTTTTTCCGCGATTGACTTATTGACACCCGCGCATCGAAAGTGTTCCCACGATTCACACCCATCACAACAGACCCAATTATCATCACCCTCTTTCTGATTGCATTTTTTGCATGGCTTATCTATCCCTTCCGTATTAGTAACGTTTTTGCCTTTTTTTGGCATAATTAAATCTAATAATTCGCCTACTAAGCTGTCTGCAGGACTAGCTTACTCAATTGTCGTACTGCAGGAACCACAACTGTGGTAAAGGCACGAAATAGAAAAGCTGACTACTGACTTGTATTCCGATGCAATCAAACCTCCGGGATCCGGCACTGGCTGGGATGATGATGATCAGTCTTCAACTGTGGGTCGTTCGGTTGGCGGACGTCTTCCCGGTTGCAGCACTACTTGGCAGCGACACCCGACGGGCAACAATCATCCAACTTCGGATGAAATTCTTTGTAGTAATGTTCCCGAATGTCAGAACAAACACCGTTCTTCTAGTTGCAGACTTAGCAGCTACAAAGCTGTAATTTATTAAGTGCATTTTAGTAATCAAAACATGGGTGATACTTAATCGAATTCTTACAATTTCAGTATTTTTCTGTCTCCTACTGTATCAGGTGTGTCGGTAATCGGGAGGAAACTTGGGTTGTACAGTCTACAGATAGATTACAGTTATAATTCATTGAATTTCAGGTTATGGTGTTTCACACACGCGGTAATTCTTAATTCTAAACGTACCTCAAGTGAATGATTCCTACGCTAACTGTACGGCGTTGACTGTAGCCGAAAACTGTTTTTGATCACTAAACTAAATGATTGAAATCCAAAATAAATGATCTGTTTGATGGACCGCTAATTAAACTTACTGCAATTATCGAAATTTACCACTAAACTACAGTCCTTTAAACACGAATCAAAATACTGACTTACTATGCAGCGACTACCGTGGATTCTGTCTGTTTCTGTTTTCTTTTCTGTCCCGAGCGCCGCGCGAACTGTCATTCAACTCGGCGAGAACCGCTCAGTTGCGAGGGAACCGACAGTGGTTTCACCGCCGTTTCGCCGTCAACAGTGTTGCCGGTAACACACTTAGTGATTCTTTCACGAATTTCCTCAGAAATCCCTCCAAGATTTTCGTTTAGGATACCATTAAGAAATCAACCAGAATTTTTGTCTTATTGCTTTCAGATTTTAATCCAGGAATTCTTTATTTTTTTTTTAAAGAAGTTCTCACACTTATTGATTTTTTCCAGGAGTTTTTCTACGAAATTAATCACGAAATCCTATAGCTTTTCATGAGTTCCTCCAGAGAATGTGTCTAGGGGTCATCATAGGGATCATTTGCATTAAAAGCAAGAGTGTTATTTTTCTCGCGTCTCCATAGTTTTTTTTCTCAGTTAGTCTGTACGCGTTAAATGAAGCTAAAAGTGGATTGTGGCTGCTCAGTCGAGGATGAATCAATTGGTGAGCTCGTTTCATGCTTTTGTTTCAAATATGTAATATATTTATGAATGCACATTTAATCGTTACAACAGTGGGACGTAAATATGATTAATCAACAAACTATGAATGGTTCGTCACTGAGAGTGTCGGCATATACTCTTTTTCATAAATTATTTATGTTTTACATATTGTTTTCAATACATCCCTTTCCTTTTACCTTTACTTTTATAATTTTTGTTCACTTTTTCAACAAACTTTGAATGGTTTGCCATTTTTTCTTTTCATATGAATAAAATATAATATCACATACTTTTTCCCTCACAGCTGTAGGAATCTTGCGTTTAGTTATTTATTCATCAAACTTTGAATGGTTCACGACATTATTTTCTTGTACAGAGAAATTCTTTAAATCAATTGAAAATATTATAATCAAAGGCATGTTTATATCTCACAAATAATCGTTTATCATGGTCTGATCGCTTATCAAAGTGAATCATGCACCAGCCGAACTTCTAGTTGATTCATTGTGCATCTTCATTGACTTCAGTCAATCGCGGAATAGCATAGTGTAGTCAGTCTAAGCTAAGTTCCTTCAGAAAAATTGTCTAGAGTGTCCTCAAGGTTTTGAGCAAGACAATTTCTAAAGATACCTCCAGGAATGATTTCACAGATTTATTAATAATTGCTTCCGAAATTCTCCCAGAAATTTCCTAAAGAAGATTTAGAACAAAACTTAATCAAGAATTCTTCAAGTAAATTGTCATGATTTTATTATAAATTATGTATTAGAAAATATTAATAGAATAAAAAACTATCTGAAAGGTAATTCTAAGTAATCATTAACAAAAGTACTTGAATAAATACCTGATGAACTGCTGCAAGAGAGAACTCAAATAAAGATCTCTGAAAAAAATTGGAAACTTGCGAAAGTCTTGGATAATTCTCTAGAAGTGTCCCTAAATGTATTTCTGAAGGTATCTCTGGAAAAAAATATGAAGCTCTTCCTCCTTCCTGTATAACTTTGAGAATTCCAAGATTTCTTCCAGCATTCCAAGTTTTTGAAGTTTTAGAACTAACAAATGAGATTTAGCAATCCTAATCATGAGTCGTACATTTCCAACAGCATTGCATCATATGTCTCACCTTATGGCTGCCACTGTGGGACGATCCGCTGCCTTTGTCATGTTTGCTGCTGCTTCCGCTGGGACCACCTCCATCCCTACTGCTACCGCTGGCTTTTTCAACGTCACACAGCCTCTGCCCCAAGGGAGGACTTCCTCTGGCCGCCCTAGCTCCCTGCAGCAATAGCCTCCTCAGGGAAAAGTCAAAATTGAAGGAATTCCGACTTGTTCGCCGCATTTTCGTTTTCTTCTGATAAGCGTTCTCAACCAAAACGCCACACTCACGACACCTCTAGGAACGCATTGAAGCGAAACCCTTCTGACATTGACGGGGCTTAGGTTTCGCTTGGAAAACAATTTTCACCTATGCACTTATCAGCACGGCAAACAGCAACGACGACTTCAACAAATGACTACAGCACACACTTCCGTGTAAGATCGATCATTCGCGGGACGGCTGATTCGAGCGCGATTAGCACCGCAATAAACACTTCACTTCACTTCGCTGCTCCGCTTGATTCTCCGACGCCGATAGATTGATCTCTTCGTCAGATTGAAACAACACACACCTCTAGAGCAGCTGATCTGGTAATCTTCGATGGAAGATAAAATAACAAAACAAATTTATTCAACCAAAACACTGATGAGTGATGCTGCTGCTACGGTGTGTCTGAAATCGGTTTTGGACGAAAAAAATATGTCTTCGGATTTGGTATCCATCACTCGAAAGATTTAGAATTCGAGCATCATCTCCGTGAATTTGAAAATAGTTCAACGAGGAAATCGGAAGTCATCGTAATTTTAAGGTGTTGTGCTATTTTGAATACATTTCTCAAGTGTGCATCAATATCAATTTGTAAACCATAAGTAATCATCAGTATTATTTTTTTTTTTTTTTTTTTTTTTTGTATGTTGCTAGCCGTACAGTGAATACTGTCCAAAGCTCTAAACTAGACTTTAGATAGAAAAGAGGACGTAATCCTTCTGAAGCAGTTCACCAGACGTGCACGGAAAGATGGCTTCCAAGAAGACACTGTTGCGATCTGTCTCAGAAGGTTACGGTAGAAGGTGGAAAACGTTCTTTTCACACTATCACTTCACTTGATAACTATTAGATTACTTCATAGCACTATTCACTGGTATTGATATCACTATCTTTATTATCAACTGAATTTCTACTAACAGCGTCACCATTATCTGTACCAATTTTGTTATTAAAATCACATCTATAACCCAGCCGCAACACAACACTACTGCTCTATCAGGTTTAAAGTATAAAACTTCTCATTACAAAATAATCACTGTAATAAATAAATCATATCAACACTCAATATCATTATCTTCATTAAAATAAAAGTAAGGTTTTTGTTGCTTATATCACTATTATTCATAATATCACCAACTATCATCACTCGAATAATCACCATCTTTGTAGCTTACTACTATTAACCACACAAACTTATTCGACACAATAACGTCATCTCACTATATTATTACATTATCACTATTTTCAAAACCAGCAACGAGATTATTCATATATCTTCTTAAGGTGATCTCGTCGACGGGCTGAAGGCCGCGATAATAATGAGAACAATGTCCTGCAATAATGAAGCGCATCGCACAGCAATCACAAGCGCAGATTATACTAATCACTTACACTGGGCTACCTGTTTTCACTAAAACTACCTCCGAGTACGCGTCTAAGATAACACTCCTTAATCAGATTTATTTTAGAATGGAATTAATGGAATAGTATATGTGCTTACCTTTTCAGTGTTGGGAATGTTAGTGATTATTTCCTACTCACTTATATCCTAGTTTTTTCTCATGAGTTACTATTCCTATTTGCGGTTACGGGTACCTATAAATAGAGATAGCGATTAGTCACAAGTTTTTTTAGTCTGACGGCATTCGTTTGACCAGCACAAAACTTCTTTCATAGCGCATATGTTCCATGCTTCAATTTGAACACTTTATCAGTTTTTATAATATATTCAATGCTATGATGAAAAACTTAATCCTGAAATGACGCTAGCTGACGAGAAGAGAGTGTTATAATTAGTAATTAGTAAATAGCGATATTATTGGTATAAGAAACAGATTTAATAAGATTCTGCTGTATCCTTGTACGGCCATGCGTGTTCCTGTTCAGCGCGATTTCTTCAATGTTAGGAGGTTTTGATGCACATTAAAACAAATAAAATAATGCTCCGGATGAGTGTCTGGAAGTATAAATAAAATGCGTATAGAAAAAACAAACAAGGGCCGCTTCATCATAGACCACGTAAAGTATCAGTTCACGGCGATGGTAATCAATAGTGTTCATTAGAAAACACTTTTGATTATTATCACCATTGGCACCACTAGTGTGCATCTTTCTCTTCAGAGTAAAGATACATTTAAGCCCCGAGACCTGACAGCAATCAAGCTGATCACAAGGTTGTGCCTTTGCCCAGGGCATAAGTAATCATCAGTATTATATAACAATTCGAACATTGTTCCGTGAATTTGAGACCGGACAAATGGCATTTGGCTAGATGGCAGGATACCAAAACAGCTAATTCTACTATTGGAGTTTTGTTGTGTTGCTTTAAAGCTATTTGTACCTAGATCTGATGATCTGTGGTAGATGACTAACCGTGCAAATTTCGCTGTTTTCCATAGAATTTGTGTACCTACACCATCAAAAGAGCCTAACTTCAGAACGGGCCCAGCGATTTTCTTTTAAATTTTGTTTGATCATGTGCTTTAGCTACAGAAATCAAGCGGTGAGCACAATTTCGATGGAGATTTTTTCTGATATTAACGTTCAGAGAAGCATCATGACTATATTTCCTGATTATCTCAATGAAATGATTTCAAATTTACAGAGAAGATGCTTGAACGTCATGTTATTTGAATGCCTTATGTAAACCCGATAGCTACTGAATTAGTTTATAAATTTACAATGATGCACTGTAAGATAATGCAGTCTACTCTGCTTTATTTGATATAGAGAACCATAGTAAAAGTTGGGTTTCATGACGAACTCGATGATCCCTTGGATCACAGTTGCACTGGTTTTGTGTTCTGTAACTCGATGGTCCCTTCAATATCGAACTATGGATAGTTGACTGTATTTTGAAGCATGTGAATATCTCTTTAAAATAGTATACAACTTTCAATAAAATATTTTCAAATTCATGGATATGAAGCTCGAATCTTTTACATCTTTCAAATAATGGGTGCCAAATTTGTGAACATTTCTTTTTCGTTAATTGCGGTTCCAGCCACACCTTGGCTGCGGTTGTCCTCTATCGTCTTCGTAATAAAAACACTCGCTGCTATGAAGTTTCCCCACGAACCGATCAAACCCCGGGTAATAATGTTACACCATCCACCGTGTGCCGCCGCGCGCAGACGAATGTGATTTTTTTCTTCTTTTTTTTCCACGCGTTGCCCGTTCAGAACTTGAGATTCTCGCGCGAAGGGTTTTGTATCACAGCACTACATCGCGCAACGCCCATTCACATAATAAATCACATTCCTCTCCGGTAGACCTTCGTAACTTGCGTTGATGCACTCGTCTGTAGTTTTGCCGTCAGCCAACGCTGCCAACGCACGATTCGATTTCTACGGTTCTGTAGCTTCAAACTATGACATGGTGGGTTGTTCGCGATCGATCCAACTTTACTATGATAGGGGTTTGGAACGTGATTCAACGCTGACGGGTCGTGACAGACGTTCTGAACTCACTCGCGGAGTCGCCAACTCATTCGACGAAGGGCGGCGAATAAATGCAGCTCACAGAACTGAGTATGATAATGACTTCTTCTACACGTTTCTAGAAAACTGCGCGCGCGGCGCGTTTCGAATTCTCTGCGTTCGACGATTGCGCGCACCACACTGCGACCAAAACGCTGCCACTGCTGGACTGGTTGGGGATTCCGTTTTTGTTGGGCGTATTATAGCAGCTTTCTTAATACATTTATGATGACGGCGGATGACGAGCACTCCGAACGAGTCTAGCGGAAACCACGTGAATAAATGCAGATTCTCTTCTCAAACACAGGCGGTGGTTTTTGCTGGTGCTGCTAGTGGATTCTCTTCTGGCTTCTGTTTTTGTGCTATGTTGGGAGAAGATGCCTCTAGCGGGGTCACACGATGCCGATTGATCACGCTATTATGAATTCACGGATTTAGTAACGTACGCTTGAACTTCTCTCTTGCGATCGTTACCGAGTTCGATGTTGTGTAGAATGGACTCGAATCATATGAGTGATCCTTTGACTAGACGGCGTAACGAGCTATGATTCATCGTCTTCGGGTGGGGATGATGTTTCTGGAAATAAAGAAGAGAGGAAAATATATTGTAGTGTAGTGAAATACATTACATCAGCATGGAAGACGAAAGACAGTATAGACTCAAAGAATATTCTCAAACGACAAAGAGTATTCTCGAATTAGGAAGATTGTGCTGGACAAGTAGCGTAAGGGTAATTCGCCAACTTTTGAACGGCTGAATTACTCGCTAATGTTGAACAAGCCATATGGAATGCACTGACTGATCATCAATAGACGAGATTTTTGATCGTTGAACAACAGGCAAGTTACCATACGCTAGGCAAAATAGAAAACCGTCGATGGGGGTGACAATGGATCAGATGGGTGAGAATGGGTTGAACCATAATTTGAAATATTTTAAATCATGTTTTTTCCTGGAAATTTACCTTTCATTGACAAGCTACCAACAAAAAATAATATCTAGATTTTTTTTAAATAAATCATTAAAAAAAGGGTGAAAAAATGGAAATCAAACTTTTAGAAGAATTAACACTATTTTGAAATTTTATATTAATTTCCTTCGTAACCGTTGTTATTGATAAGTAGTATCAAATATCACCTTAGTTCCTATTGCGTGCCAATTCCAGTGTCTTTGACCTAATGTCAACCCCTCAATGGGATCAATTTTCATATTTGCGACATTTGCGACAATTAAGAGAGTTATCCAATAATCTATTTGGATATAGGCTTTTTTGATCCATTCTCACCCCCAACGACTGTATAAGTACTTAGTTTGGGATGTCAATTTGAAGACTATTCGGGGGTGACTCATTTCACATAAAGGCGTTTAGCATAAGGACGTTTCGCATATGGGCGTTTGGCATAATGGACGTTTCTCATAAAGCTGTTTCATAGTAGAACAGGTAACATTTTAAAGAAAGGCAAGAAATTCTCATTATTCCAAATGTCCATTATGCCAAACGTCTTCATGTGAAATGTCCAACCCCTCATTCTTAGCCCCGAATAGTTTATCTCGGTACCAACGGCTTCACTGTCCTTCCAAAGGAAGTTGTCATTATAACATTTTTGTCACCTTTCGTGACTATATTGCCATTTATGGTCTCAAGCCTCAAAAGAAGCAGTCTCCGTTTCGTTTGGGATGCAATGTCAAGTATAAGAAGAAAAAAAATGTAGGTTTCCCAAAAAACATCCTCCAAATTTCGTTATATGTTTCTACCAGGGTTCCTACAAAGATATCACAAGGATAACAACTTCAACAATTGCTCGTGGCATCTCCCCCGGGAGATTCCCAATGAACGAAATCGTCCAAGGATTTTTCTGGAAATTCTCCCAATAATTTATTTGAAGTATTTTACAAACCTATTTCTGAAAATTTCTCTAGAAATTCTTTTAAGAATATCGAACGGATTCCGAAAAAAAAATCTCAGGGATTCATCAAGATATCCCGTCATTAATTCTTCAACTAGTTTTCCCAGAGGTACTCATAGGGATTGCTCCAGAAGAGTAAGAACTAACAATTGATAGCACTAAGAGATGCCAGAAATAGGTGTGATTTCAGCATAAGATTGAGCCGAGGGTCGGCTTCTGAACGAATTTCCAGTCAATCAACCTGTGATTCTCGAGAGCGTTTTGAGAAGGAATTGTACGAAGTTATGGTAACAGTGAGTCCATAGCGTTGCTGACAAACCATTTTGACGGATTTCCCAAAAAAAAAATCTTCCTAGATTCGTTTAGATGCCTTCAGAAAATCAACAAAGGGCCTGTTCACAAATTTCATAACGCTGAAGGGGGTGGGTGGGTGTCCTCGAAATGTTACAGCTCATACAACATTTGTTAAATATTCATACATAAAGCGTTACGAGGGTTGGTTGGTTGGTTGCCGAAAATAAGCATTTTCAGCGTTATGATTTTTTTTAAGGAATCCAAAGATTTCTTCCAAGACTTTTCTATGACTTGCTCAAGAATTCAATTTAAAACGATTTTTGTAATTGAGTAATTGACAATTTCCTCCAAATTCCGAAGATTTCTCCAAAAACTCATATAGTGTATCTCGCTAAGACATTTTTTTTCTGGATTTCTTTAAGATTTTAATCAGAAATGTCTTCAAAGTTGCTCTAGAGATAACGCCATTCCTTCAGAATTTCCTTCAGAGATTCTAAAAAAAATCCTAAAAAAGACCTCAAGGATTTTATTTAACTAGAACTATTGAAAGTTATTTTCGTAACTTAGTTATTTGAGTAACTTATATAATACACTTCGAAAAAATACCTGTAGGAGAGAACATGTGCACTATTAGGAACTTCTATACCTTTGAGGAAGCTTTGAGATATTATATGATGATCCTTGAAAGACCTAGCGGTATTTATGTAGAAACAAACGAATAAATAACTGGAATATTGCAGTACTATTTTTTGGTGGAAACCCTAAGTTTTTTTTTTCTCCTTGTAGAATGCCTTTGAGAAATGTTTGAGTTTTAGGTTTGAAACCTTTGAAAAAGGCTGCTGGAGTAATTCCTTGATGAAATACTGAAGAACTCACTAGAAAACTTTGGCAGATCTCCTGGAATAACAACTAAACGAATCCCTGGCAGAATTTCTGGAAGCATGTATACATAAATTTATGATGAATCCTGAATATCTCCGAAACAATCACTGAAATGCTCTTGAAGCGGATAAATCAATTTGGCGTAGTAATTTCTCTAATTCAAAATAAAGTTAAAAAAAAATATGGGTCAGGAATATTCTTTTGATCAAAATATAAAGAACTGAATAACATTAGCAAGATTTCCAAAGATTTGTTGACAAATTTGTATAAAATAATAATGCCGATAAACAAATTCAAAATAATAACAATAAGTTTCGTAGTAATTCCTTCAAACTCGGCAGCGACCCACGCTCTCGTGGTCCTGGTGCACCTAGCTCGCTGTGCAACACGCTTTCTTGTTTTGACCGGATTCGAAGCGAACACCGTCTCTACAGGTTTGTTGTCCGGCATTCATACAACATGCCTTGTCCAACGTATCTTTCCAGCTTTAGCCACCTACGGAACACATGGGATCGTTGTAGAGCCGACACAAAGCGTTCTCCTGCACGCCGTCAAAGATGGTCCTAAGCACCCGGCGTTCGAAAACCCCAAGAGAAATGCAAGTCCTCCTCGTACAGGTCCAACGGTTTTATGAGTGTTTTGTACATCGTGCTTCCCGGGAAAGCTGTTCTCGTCTATAATCTTTCATAGTTAACAGTCCGCTCTGCTGACATACCCATCACCTTCACTGACCTGACCCTCTGGCGCCTGGTCAGCGTCATTCAGGTGTTCATTGTAGCGCTGCTTCCACCTTTCGATCACCGTCCGTTCTCCCAATATCCCTGCACGTTTCAGCTCGTCAGAAATTCCCATACAAATCTTTGCAAGAATTTTTGGAGATATTCTTCCAGTAAGACCTTGAAGAATCCTCCTAAAATCTTGAAGGTCAGAAGTTTAGGCGAGTCACATTAATTAGCTTCAACTCTGAATGACTCCTTAATCAGATTCAATTCATGCTATGGAAACATAGAGAAAACGAACATCGTGAAGCTTGAAGAAACCGTTTCTTTAAATGTCCCCAGCGAACGAAAATCAATACCCGCGACGACATTGAAATCTAAACCTTTCACCAACAACACAATAATATCAAACGTGCTAGTTGGTTGGGTTGTGCTTAGCGATGGGCGATTTTGAATCGATGTTCCGAAAATCGTTTTTTTTTGTTCCGATTAATCGATTTTTTGAATCGATGTTAGGAGCACTCAAAATCGAGTGAATCGATTTTCTTCATTCGATTTTTTGTTTCGATTCGAAAGGATTAGAATTTAATTAGAATTTTTTAATTAGATGACATAGTCTTGAATCAGCTTGAAATGATTAATATATAATTTTTAATTTTAAACGTTATTCAATCAGAGGAATTTAACAATCATATACAATTTCATTTGGTCTTATTTTGAAAGCTAGTTTTTGTAAATTTCCATATAAGCTTGACATTCGAATCGATTCAAAAACATCGATTCAAATGTTTCGATTTAATCGGTGAATCGATTCGACATATTGAATTCGAATCGATTCAGTAACATCGATGTTCTGGTCAAATTTGCCCAACGCTAGTTGTGCTATCTATTTCCAGCGAATATCAGTCGCGCCATTCGTCGTCGTCGTCGTCGTCGTCGTCGTCGTTGTTTCTCATCATCGCTGTGTTGATTGTATCGCGATTGCACACACAGGACAACAGACCAGGCCTTGGATCATGCCATATATACAGTCAATAAACACTAAGCACATCAGCGAGTTTGCAGTTGTCGAACCCCTTGCGGAATCGTATCATTTATCTACGGCTGCTGCTTTGACAGTGCTCAGTCAGCAAGCCGTGCTCCAATCCCCAGTCCCCATTGCAGGGCTGGTAACGACTGAGTGTCTTAAAATGGGAACTTTAGAGACCTCATTTTTGAGACCAAAAAGAAACCAAACAAAACTAGAATATAAAAGATATCGTATGAAATTTTCAGAGAAACTATGACGACAACTACAAGTTCTACATGGATATTTCAGAATTAAACCAGGATTTTTTTTTTCAGGATTGTCATCAAAGAATTGTCTAGGATATTTTTAGATATTATTTGAGAAATCCTCAAACCTAATCCAGAATTATTTTTGGAAAAAAATGTTAGTTATTTTCTAACGAAACTTCTGTAAAAAAATCCTATGAACTTTGTAATGATCTCTGAAAAAGCTCCCCAACCCTGGTGGATGGACAAATGTTGGAATCCTTGGAAAAAAAACTAGAGTAACAACTAGAAAAAATCTATGCAAAAATCTCTGGGGAAAATCATGGAATAGTATCTGGGAAAGTTTTCTCAATAATGCTTGTGGAAATTACTACAGGTAGTTGAATACTTCTGGAGCAAATTTTGGGAAAATCTCTCTGACCACTCCTTGGAGAAATTTGGGGATGAATTCATGGGAGAATTTGTGAAAGTTTTTCAGAATAGACTTCAATGAATAGACTTCATTCAGAGTCCCTACAATGTTTTAGAAGAAATCTCTGGAGTAATCGTTGAAAGAACTCCTGGAGCCTTTCCTGGAGGAATGTGAATAGAAACTTTTGGAGAATACTGCACTGCAAGGAGAAAAAGGAAAATAGTGACTTTGAAGACCATTTTCATTAGACAAGATTACCCTACAATCAGAATTTTGCGTTAAAGTTGTGACCAAGTTTCTAAAAAGAGACTTGCTACTAGCCCTGGCATCGTGGACAATCGTGCGGTAAGGCAGGCAACATCTGCCCTGATTGCTCCTTCCAGACGTGGTTGATGTAAAAGCTGCTTGGAACCCAACCAGCTCAACTCGTTCCACCTGGGACCACCTTTTACCGACTTAGACGTCATTCGACGATGATGTCTTATCCCACACGGTGCAGCACGGCAGCAGTTACTGTTGTTGGTTGCACAAAAACCACTTTCTAAACATCTCAATAATCTCCCGGTGTCTTGAGGTGCTTTTCGCACCCGTCCCTTCCTGGTCAGTGCCGTTTTCAGTAGGTAGGAGACGCGATTATGGCTTTCTGCTTAGCATTTTGAGTACATATTGGGTGGCGAATATTTCCCCGATGTCAACCAACTGCCGGAAGCACAAACCCAACCCATCAGATGCAGACTTCATCCGGCAATTTGTTCGAGTCTGTGTTGCGATGACTTAATCATTGCAGCGATTTGCACCACCGAGTGATGAAGGTTATATACAGGCATACAGATGCGTAGGATCTGGGGGAAGGGTACCAGGTCCCCTTAAAATCTTTTAAAGATATTGAATATGGTAAACTGAAAGTTCCTCAAGGAATTCTGTAAAACATTTTTTAAGCTTTAAACACCAGAAAGTCCTTCAGGAGATCAACAATTGCTTCTACTTAGGCGTTACGTCCCAACTGTCCCAGAGGCTGCCTGTGGCAAAAATTTGTTCGACGGTAAAATTGGTAATCAGAAGTATCCGAGAAAAAAAATATTTTAATTTGTATATATAAACGTGAAAGAATTTAGAACATTAGAACAACATTTGAGATACTCAAGAGTGCTTCGTGAAGCCCAAGCAGGACAGTTCGGTTTTGCGTCGTCCGATAGATTTAGCTCACGGTTTCGCGAATGTTTTCGTCGCTGGAGATTTTTTTGTTTTTTTTCCTGTTTTGGAGCGTCTTGCTGGGTAGTGCTTCGTAAAGCCCAAGCAGGACAGTTCGGTTTTGCTTCGTCAGATAGATTTTGCTCACGGTTTCGCGCGTGTTTTTGTCGCCGGAGATTTTTTTTACGCGTTAACGACACACAATTCGATGACCCTGGAGGGATCGGTTTTTCTTTTTACTGGTTATTGAGCAAAAATATTACTGCACAATCGACAAGCATTTCGCGAAATACTATTGTTTCTCTTTTGATTGCCGGCATTCAAAAGATTAATTTGAAAACGCTTAAACAACAAATATTTATGGTCTATCGCCAGCTTTCTAGGCGAATCCTGACAATATACCTTCCCCAACCTCCAACTCCGTAGCACTTATGAGGGTGTCGCTGAGTCGGTGGCCTCTCATTAAGTAAGTGCTACATCAACATTTCCTTCCCCTATCCCAAGTTACGGTAAAGATGGGCGTGGCCGGGAATAGCGATATTCATGCTTTTAGTTTTCTTGTTTATGATTTGAACAAGGTATACTCCCCTGCCTTGTTCTTGAAAGTAGTCAGGATGAGATTATTAAAAAGAAACATGAATGTTGCTAGTATCCAATCTACGAAGTATACCGTAACTACGCTAACGCTAACAACATTTAAGATATCCAAAAATGATATTTAAAATCAAAATTCGAAAATTACAGGCTAAAAAAATGAATACTATTGAAAATAAATTCATAGAGATATTCATATAAATGTGTAAAAATCTTGTCTGATATATTTCTAGAAACATTCTATTGATATTTTTCAGCAGCAAAACTATTTGAGTTATTATTAAAATAAGTTTTATTATGAGTTGTAGTGCAATTCCTGGACGACTTTCTAACAAACTTTTATAAAATTCAGATGATCAAGTTAGTAATTCTTGTAGACCTCGGCAAGTAAAAACCGTGGAATTAATTTATGGCAGATTAGAAGATCTTTTAAAGCAAATATTTGGGAAACTCTAGTACCGGGTACCCCCGTTGGTTTGACCAAATTTAATCTGAACACTTTTTAATTTGTACCCCGTTAATTTGCACGTCGTTCAGATTAAAAATGGTTCAAACGTCATTTAGCTCATGGAACGGAGTAAAGTGAAATGGAACGCTGTGAAACGGAACGCAAAATCAAAACAAAACAGCGAAAGAAGTTACCAGAAACACGATTCTAGGGTGGCTAGATGTTCAAATTGAAAATGAACCCTGATGGTTTGCATGAGGTACCGTTCAAATTAGCGGGAGTGCACGGTATAACCTTTAGAAATATTTAGAAATTTTTAGACAGTTTATCTATAAATTTTATACTTTGAATTGATGAATTTTAGGGATACAGTGGGATTCCGTTTTTGGCAACAAAATCGAAATTTTCAGTTGCCAAAAACGGAACCGTGCCAAAATCGGAACCCATTTTTTTCAATTCCAAGACTATTATTTGGATGTTATTACATTATCATTATGGATCCAAATGATGGCCAAACTTCCAAATGGTCCATTTCGAAGCGGATTTGCATAGGAAATGGCTATGCTATAAATTTATAGACTGGTCATGTTAATTGTGACAGACGCTCCACACACTTTTGGTTGCTGAAGCATCTTCAATGATGTGCTATAAGCTTTATGTTTACTATTTGTATACAAAGGCCGTGTAAAAACAATTATCGCATAAGTGGCCTGTATTCTAGAATTGGACAATTCCATGAAATAGTGCAAAAATTACAGAAATACAATACTTTTCATTAGAAACGTATTTACAAAAAAGTTCTAGGTGGTACAAAACATAATGATTTTTCTAATTCAATGAACATAACTTAACATAACAGTTTAAGTCCAAGCGTCAAATTTTACAATGACGCTGTTGGTGGTCTAATAGCTATTGCTGCTGTTGCCAAATTTTACAATATTCGATCAATTGATAATGGTTTTTCAAAATTATGTTCTTTGCATGGAATGGTATCTTATATAAAATGATTTATTACAATCAAAAGGGCACACAGACACAGCTGAAATCAATCCGAATATACAAACACTATAATCTTTATCGAAACAGAATATTAACTAAGTATTCATTTGGATTTTCCACAGAAATATGGATGGAAAGATCCCCTAGAAATAATTAAAAAATGGCATAGAACAGTGATGCTCAACAAGCCGCTTGAGCACCCCAAGATCCTTGACTGTGGCCCACATTTTCTTAGAATACATAAATAAGCTTCTTATCACTTCAATTTGAAATTAGTTTTAGTAGTTGAGCTTGCATATTATAAGTTAACCAAATGAATCCAACAGATATTCGCAGAATCCTGCCATGAAACCCGATAAAAATCTTCAGCTGTCCGTTAAGAATCCTCAGAAATCCACTAACACTCTGAAGTAGCTCGCTAGAAATCGACAGGATCTTGCCTAGAAGTCATATAGGAATTGACACCCAAGAGCTTGCATGGAATTTTAAGGACATTGCTTAGAATTTTAAGATTCCGCTGCGATATTGCTGAAAATTCTCAAAAGTTCATAAGAACTTCTAAGAATAGCAAATTCCATATTCCACTGGAAACCTATTTAGAATCCTCAAGATTTTTCTAGAAATGTTCAGAATACAACTAGAAAATCACAGCATTCCGCTAGAAACTTACAGGATGTTTGAAACCTTAGGAATTTACAAGGAATCGACAGATTTTGCACAGCATCTCAAGCATCCTATATCTCTTAAGGATCCCGAAAGAAACCTCTAATGCCCGATAGGAATACCCAGATTTCGCTCCGTATTTTCAAGATTCCGCGGAAAATTCCCAGAGGAACATAGGATCCCGTAAAGATTCTCCAGAATGCAGTTAGAAAACTCCTAGACCTAGCTAAGGATCACCAGGATAGTATTAGGAACATTTTGATCCATGTGGCCTGCATGCTTCATTAAAATCTTGATATGGAACGCATTATACTCCATCCTGAGCAACATTGGATTGTATCTTCAAATGTCTAACATTATACAGAGTCTCTTTCATATTCATCGCACGCTTTAATTACCTTATTGAAAATAAAGTATAATTTCGACTGTGTTTGCGTGTGTCATGGTGGCGAAACAGCGCATAGAAACAGCTGGTGGGTCATTTATTTATTCTGGCATTGTCAAAGAAATTCTATAAAAAACTAAGGGACTCGACTTTTTGCTAGGTTTGCTTCTATTGTTATGGATGCTTTTACATACGAGACGAAATTCATGATAGAAACTCATAGACTTTTTGCTGCTCTTGTGTCGATGCTTGTGTTTTGTTCAAAAGAGCTTTTCCAAATTCGAAGAAGAATGTGTATCACCTATCGGCATACTCAAGTGGGCTGGCCATTCAACGTGAATTCTTGAGAAAAGATATTGAAACTCTAATTGAGATACTCATAGAGATTAATTACTTTATGAAACGTTGCAAACACACGACCTTTTAGAAATAAATAGGCGCGTACGGTTATACTAGCAGTTGGTGCAATTTTGGGGAATATCAACGAAAATTGAGCTCTGGAATTCGATTCGCGTGAAGCTGACTTGCTTTTCAAATGACTAACACAAAAGACATACAGATATTTGCAAATGTTTACAAATTTTAATGGTTTTCAAAAATGTTGCCAAAAACGGATCCATTTTGTTGCCAAAATCGGGGGGTGCCAAAAATGGAGCATGCCAAAAACGGAATCCCACTGTATTGCCTCAATGTCATACATTTAATTCTCATATGCGTGTATTCCTAGGATTTTTGAAAAATAGCAGCTAAAATATTCTCAGAGGTTTCACCTCAAAATCTGACAAATCCTACTGAATTGTTCAAACATACCGAAAAACAAAAAGGTTACCGAGATTTTAATATTTTGTTGTTGTAAAAAATGATGCTGCTGGTGGAGGAATTTAGTATTAGGTATTATTTTATTCTACATGTTAATTTTTTCCCCAAGAAATTATGGACCGATGCACGAGTTCACTATTTGACGTTTGAGCGGTGCCGTGTTATTTACGTGACCATTAGCCTGGGACACGATTATATGAAAAATTTAGATTCTCGCTCCGGCCCACTTTTCGGATTGCATTTAGGTTCCATAACAACTGTGCAAAATTTCAGCTCGATAAACTATATTTTAGTGCCAGCCGTTCAAAGTTTATATGGGATTTACTATAGGAAAACTAACTTTTACAAAGAAAAATCGCCAGAGATCGCCCATTGTACTCTATAACAATTCTGAACACAGATCTCTATAAGTATTTCTACGCTGAACAACATTGCCGAAGACCGCAAAGCAATCCGATGCTTGTGAAAAAAGTAAATGCAATGCAAAAAGTGGACTGGAGCGAGAATCTAAATCATGGTCACTAGCATGGGAGCGAGTGAATTCGGCACCGCTCAAACGCTCAAATTAGTGAACTCGTGCATTGGTCCATTGGCATTCCTTCAAAACACTTAACGATAACTTTTTAAGAATTCCAGGCTCACTCCTTAGGCAAAATGTCGTTGGACCGAAGCCCATTAGGCGGTATGCCGTTATGCCGAAAAGGTTATTAGCCCGGAAAGTTCGTTAGGATAAAATTTTACTATTGAGGTTGAAAAATACAAATAACTGTTTCAAATGGCACACATTTATCAGTGTTTTATCCTTCTTTTAAACAAAGGCTGTTCTTTCTAGATATATTTCACAGTGGATGTTGTGTAATACAGATAGCTTGACCAGACTCCTAACAACCCATTCCGCCGAAATTCTGGGCTGAAATGACATTTCTCGCGTAACAATTCAAAAGGGCCAACCCTCAGATCGTTTTCGATTCGATTTGAATATTACTCACCACATTTTCAATTCCTGTTTCTCAGTATACAAATCAATCAATGTGATTTCTAGGCCTTTTCGGTTCTCAATGAATGAGCAAGAGAGAGTCATTGACCTCTCACCATGCTACGGCCAATGACAGTTTGCGAAATTTTCCGATTGTAGGCCCTCTTCATTGAGCGAGAACCGATCATTGGCCATTTCAAGCAGTGGGCCAATGAATGATTTGGAAGAAAGCGGTTATTGGCCGTTTTTAAAATCGAGTTTATAAAGGAAAGTTTTATGAATATGTTGACAATGTTTGCATAGTTTGTGGGTGTTGGGAGATGCTATCGAATGGTATCTAAGCCCGATTTGTTTACAATTTGATTATTAGCCCTTTAGAATTGTTACGCGAGGTTTGACTGTTTATAGTATAAAATACAAACTATTGTTTCAAATGAGACACATTTATCAAAACCTTTTTTTTTTTCTTCTAAACGAAGCCTTCTTTTCAGATAAATTTAACAGCAGATATTGTAGGCTTCAAGGTCATACCATGAACAAACTTCTTACAACCCATTCGGACTAACGACCCATCCAAAGTATCAACCATTTTCGGCCTAACGACATTCGGCTTGATGGCATTCGGCCTAACAAGATAGAACCAATTTTACCAACAGATCCACCAAAAATTCAACAGGGATTTCTGACAGAAGATTAAAATTAGTTCCTCTAAAATAATTGCAATTGATTAAAAATAAACATTCCCAAGGGCTTTAACAGAAACTTATCAAAGATTCAGGATTAGTCCATTAATTCTCATACACCCCTTCTGCTTTTGTGCTAGATGCAACAATCATGATCCGCAATAACAGCTTGATTACATTTTAAAAAAATACAAAGAGCAATCCAAATTGAGAACCTTTACGGGCAGAGAGAAAACTATTAATTTTATATTAAAAAGAGATAATTGGGTCTCGAACTAGGGACGCCACGCCGGAATGAAGAATTATTGGAAGGTATATTCATGGCTGTCTACATGTATTTGTAAAGCATTTCATAATCATCAAAATTGAACTCCTTTTTCCAAAATATTATAATTATCCAATTTTATGAAAATAAGAGATCTTAAGCTTTATGAGCATTACAAGTAATGCGAGGGCTCACTTATATCTCTGCATAATTTAAATGCATTCTAATCATTCAAATAAGACACAAAAACAAAAGCAATTCACAGCAGTTGACACAAAAACAAAAAGAAACAGTTGAATTAAAGGGTAATTGGGACAAAATTAGTCACTTAGGCAAACTTACAGAAACTACCCCAGAGATCACATCACGATTTTTTCAGGAAATCTTATTCAAAATCCTTCTGAAATTTATCAAGGAAGTCCTCCAGGAATTCTTTCATTCCATCGATTTTCCAATGACTTATTTTCAAAACTACCGTTTGGAATCTTTTTTGCCAAGAATTCAATCTTTTTTTTCGAGGCATTACTCCAAAGAGGACTTCACGGAATTCTTAGAAATTTTCGTACAGAATTTTTTCAAGATTTCAACTACAAATTACTCAAAGAATACCTTCAGGAACAATCTCACAGATCTCTCCTAAGATTCCTTTAGAAGATTTATCCAGGAATTCTTCCAAAGATATCTCCAGCGAATCGTACTAGGAATCTTTTAGAAATCACAGGAGAAATCTTTTGAAAAATTTAGGAGATATTTCTAGAGTAAATCCAAGAATAATCGCTGCTTCATTGGAAATTTTTGATTAACTTCTGCAAGTATGTCTGAAAAAATAATCCATGGTTCTCGAGGAAATCTTCGAAATCAATCGAATTTCCGAATAAAATCCTGCAAGTTTTCCTGAAGCAATTCCTTGAAAATATCGGACTTAATTACTGAAAAAAATTAACAAGGAATGATCAGAGGAATAATTGGAATAATTGCTGTGAAACCTTGGACTAAATTTGAAGGATCAATTGAGCTATTCTTGAAGGCTTTCATGGGAAAATTCCTAACGAGTGTCTTCAAAACCGTTTCAGTAAACATGTATAAGTTTTCATGGAAGAACTTCTCTGTGAATCCTGGAAAGATCAATTGGAGATACCAGTGCAGAAATTAGCAAAAAAAATCTCTGGAGGATACCCTGTGATGATTCCAGGAAATGTTTCCAGAGTAATACCTGAGGACTTCAACATTTTGTATGAATTCATCGAAGTACCTCTAGAAAAACCAATGGAGGAATTTATGGACGAATTCCTGGGAGAATATGTGTAGGTATCAGGATCGTAATTTCTGGAAGGATCCCTAGAGGAGTCACTGCAAGTATACTAGAAGAAATTTTAGGAAAAATCTCCAGAACTCCGGTAGCGTTTCCTTGAGAAATCTAAAAAGGAATTCCGGAAACACTTGTGTAATACTTTCTGGAAGTTTGATGTAACGATGACTATTTCATAAAAAGAAATCCTAGCTACGCCAATGGACAAACTCCCTCTCCCCAAGAAGTGGGTTTTATGGATTCAGGGTCGCTTTATGACTGATTGACGCGGCTCCACCATCACCGTCCGGAAGAAGTTCACTTATTTACTCATAATGTTGTGTATCTCTGGTCCCCTGCAAGGCAACAGCAGTTGACGAGAGCTGAACTTGCACGCGACAAGAAATGTGCCGGGTGACCTTTCGGATTCAATTATCTGTGCGGCTATAAAAATAAGAGTTGCAAAACTTCTCTACTGCGACTGACAACGCCAGATCGCGCCGCTTTAGGGCATGTGGCACCTCCTCTATACCAGTTTGGCGTCTTAATTGCTGTCGCTTGTTGATCCACTGACCTAGACAGAGGAGCAACGGACAGAACGCAGTCAATAACTCTTGCAAGTTGTCGTCGTTCAAGTGCACCAACAGCACTACTCCATTTCCACCCGAAGCCAAATAGTAAAAAAATAACTGCTCAGCAAACGTCCACCGGCGGTTCCAACAACTACCGTCATACATACCAATAATACGATAGATGCAATTCCGGCCAATCGGGCCTGTCGGCGTAGAACTTGACTTCTAGATGCATATGTTTAATTGCCGTCCAACAATTTAGCAAAACCAGGGGGCATCTACGAAGGCGACGACGAGATGAATAGCCAGCTATTTCAAGTCAAGGAGAGTTTGCTTCGGCGAATGAGGACGTAAGTGGCTTAAACTAGATCTTGCCATCCGTTCTAAAACGGTTGAGGACTGTGGTCGTTCGAAGCTAGAACCCGCGACAGTGCACCGATGGCAGCTGGATTCGCCGATGGCTATGATTAATCTATCTACCGCGCGCCAATGGAGTTCACCAAGGACGTGTCTCCGGTGATAATGTGTTGTTTAACTGGGTAATTGGACACTTCTGGGTTTCTGTTGCGCTGCCGGTGGTGGGCCTCAGAGCATTTCTAGCACGTTCCTCCGCCCCGATGTAGGCGGGTCCATAAATAGCAATCGTTGGATGAAATACGACTTTCATTCCGGCCGCAACACAATGTGCGACAGTTTTACGAGGAAGCTGAGTTTAAGTTTGCACGTTTTCGAAACGTCTTTTGCAATTTGTGACGATGGGGAACAGATGAGGGTGCAACACATAGAAGTACGTACGGTACAGGTCCTACGTAGTTAGATGTACTTGTTGCTAGCAAGATTGATAATCCGAATACAATTCTCCGACGACAATCAAAACTACTTCAATATTTAACGACTTTTGTCTTAGTCGTCTATTGTATTACCAAAACTTCAGTTTTCAGTATCCAAATTATGCGCATTAAGCTCTCGTGCTATAATAAAACTGTCTACTGAAGTGGATTTCAAAGTGCTATAACAGTACATTTCGGTACTACTTTCTACACCTATTTATTCCTTTCCGATCCGATCCTTTGTTTCTCGGAATGCACGCTCCTTTCCTAGAATGTCATGGATAATGTTGAAAATTGCATCGAAATGACAGAATATTTCGCAGATTTAGATAAATTGTTTTAGCTACAAATTGAAGCAGCTAAAATCCTGTAATCCACAGTGCGAGGCATATGAGGAAACAAAGGGTTTCATCAATCGTGGTCAGTATTTTCGAATTTGCTAAGGAGATTTTGAGTTCAATGAAGAGAATCTAAGTTTTCTTCCGAAAAGTAAAGAAAGGGGACTGTTGCGTGTTGGAGGAAACCTTTGATGAACATAGTGATAGATTCCTTTTCGTCGATTTTCTCTTTAGTTAATTACTTGTGGTCGGGAGACTGTTTTTGATTCAGTAGAAAGTACTTATCATCAGTGCTGTAAACTTTCAACTCTTTGCGCAACGTTCGTTTTGTTGCCATGGTCAGCAGTCACAGCACGAGCGGTAGAATGAACGTCGACAAACACAAAAAAGTGTCAATTGAATGTCGTCTGATACGATGAAATTTGTATAAATCATAAGTTTTGCAAAGAATTCAGACATCGGATCATAAACAACATGGATAGTTTGATCTTGTCTGTTATGTCGAATGTAACTCACATACAGTGAAAGCAGCTTAGCTTAGCTTAGCTTAGACTGACTACACATATCAATGGTTGCTATTCCGTGATTGACCGAAGTCAGTGAAAATGCACAAAGAATCAACTAGAAGTTCGGCTGGGATTGGCCATAATCTTCTTCAGTGTGCATAATTCAGTGCCTCTATTTATACATGGTCAATAACGGCGCCGGCCACGTCCTTGCAGTCAGGTGGGATTGGGGGAAGGAATGTTAGTGTGTAACCTTTGCTTTTTGGAGACCGTGTTTGCCTCTGCATCTCCACAAAGGTTACTGGGAGGGATGTTTGTTAATGGGGAGGATCGTTGGGTCATAGGATTCACTTTGATAAGCGATTAGACCATGATAAACAATGATTTGTGAGATATATACATGCTTAAACGTAAATATATTTTCATTTGATATGAACAATTTCTATGTAGAGGAAAATTATGCCGACACTTGAGGTGACGAACCATTCAAAGTTTGTTGAACAAATACCTAAATGTAACATTCCTACAGCTGTCAGGACGAAAGCATGTGTTATTATATTTTACTCATTTGAAAAGAAACAAAAAACTCGATTGGGACATCACTCTTATTCTTATGCCGACACTTACAGTGGCGAACCATCCAAAGTTTGTTGAATAAAGTGAACCTTTCGCAAGTCTACACTTGTAGTGTCGAACCATTCAAAGTTTTTTTAATTACAAAAATAAAGGTATATAAGAGGTGTTCTGAAAAAAAAAAAAAAAAAAATGTTAAACATAAATAAATCATGAATCAGAGTTTGTGTCGACACTCACAGTGACGAACCATCCATAGTTTGTTGAAAAATCATATTTACATCCCACCATTGTAACGATTGAATATGCAGTCATACATATTTTATAGATTAGAAATAGTAGCATGAAACGAGCTCACCAATTGATCCGTTATCCTTGACTGAGCAGCCACAATCCACTTTCGGCTTCACTCGTTTACTCGGCTATAAAAAAGCACTCAGGAAAAAAAAAAATAAGCGCGCGACCCAAAAAGAATAAAAAAAAAAAAAAAAACTGTTCGGGCTTTCTTGACGCACTGCCCAGGAGCAAGCGTCAAGGTCGAAGGATCAAACAGAACTCACATACAGTGAAAGCAGAACAAAAACAAACAAAATCATAACGCTTCCAAGCGAAGCTATCGTGGTCAGTGGCATTCAATTGACATTTTTCTTTTCGACATTCGTTTGATCGGTCATGTTGTGAATGTTTAAGGGAAGCGCTGCCGAATATCAGCGAAAACGTGTCGACTACCGTGATTGCTTACAACACTGCTTATCATACTGAATCATGCTACATCGTAAAATGTTATGACAATCGATCAAATATCGTGTAATAATCAGAACAGAAAATCTACGAAGAGGAATAGATCACTGCGTATCTGCAGTATAATAGTAAATGCGAGAATTCCATTGTATAAGCAAAATATATGCCAACACCAAAATATAAAGTGGAATTCGCTGGTTTTGAGATTCCAATAGGCGATGTGGAATCACCCTAATTGTTAGCGTTCAATGTTATGATCGTCTGTATCTTACGATTCTGATAACTCAGTGCATCTTTGAATACAACTAACATGCTTTGGTTTTCCTGCGCCACTGGTCAATTATAATCAATGCACAAGTTTCCACTATGCAAATCGTGTATCCTTGACACCAGAAATAGATTTCACCACAGTTTTCAAACCGCTGCTCTCTATTTTCAATCAATGGAAACGCAGCAGCAGAAGTTTCACCCCTGGGTGATATCACTTTCAATTGCAAAACACGCAAGCATAGATATCATAGATATTGGCTTCTACATAACACACAGAATCAAACCCAGCACTTCTTATTCGCTGCTACTCACTCGCAATCAGATAGCGCCGTCCGTGTCGGTATGAATATCAAATGAGTTGTGCTGAGCTGCGAACAACGCTCCCATCCCGCCACGACATGAAGCTCTGACTTTGACCGGCGCACAGTGGCGCTAGTTTTCAAGATATCGGCTGTTGAAAATGCAAAATTTAGTTATTTCACCAAACTTGTATGCAAATTTACCAGCTTGTATGGCAATTCATTTGCTTAATTTGTGATAGAATTCAAACTTTATGTACACAGAAAAAAATATTTAATTTTCAATGTGATGTAAACTGAAGTCTACTGTAAAAATGAATTAAATTTGTGTGTTATTACAGCATAATGTAAATTTAAATGAATATACATTGAATTTTCAACTAAAAATGGTTGGATATTACATGATCGTGTAAATTTAAAGTGAATTCAATTGAAAAATAATGGATTGGTCGTTGAAATTTACGTTTATTTTGATGCTCCAAATATGTGCATGAAAATAAACTTAAATTTACAACATATTTTTAGCTGTGTATACAACAATACTTTTCAGCAAATTTCAAAATACGTTCGATACTCAAGAGTTATGTTTTGATGGTTTAGAAAAGTATTGTATTTTGCCACATAAGAGAAACGAAAATTTTTGTATGGAGCTGCAAGCGAGTTGAAAAAGCCGATTTAATCTAAATTAATGTAAACATCAATAAAACTAGTGATTTATACAACTTTGCGACATGTAGTAATTGTGACGTGCTGGAACATTTCTAAGAACGGCATCAGATTCAGCAACCCTAAATCTACTAGAGACACATGATTTGATCCTTGGGATACACAAAAATGTCATTTTTGTTACGCTGTGTTATCATATTCAATCGATTTAACACACATTCGCAGTTTTCTCCGACCTTTGTACGAAGGCGCGTCACTGTGCAGTGTCGTTCAATCGACAAATTATCAAAACACGCAGACAGGAGGAGATTCCCAAGCCCCGGCAATCGCTTCGAGCGCGTGGCACGTAAATACGCAAACGTGTCGATGCTCATGTCCAATGACGGCGGCGGCTGCGGTGGCGGCGATGACATTGAGTCGGCTTGCATAGTTCTACTACAATCATGCGGTGGTGATCGATGAAAAAAAAATATCTCTGAATAATTCACATACACAGAAAAAAATATTTAGATTGCAATGCCTAGCGTTAACATAAGAACGTGTAGATTTACATTACATTTAAGTTAATTGTATGCGAGAAAATTTCTTGCATATAATATTGTATGCATACTGAGGCCAGTCTGTAATTTTCAAATATAATGAAAAATAAGGTGAATGTGATGGAGCTTATTGTGTTACATGGTTTCGATAAAACATCAAAATTCACGAAAAATTTAATGACCAAACTCTTTTTTTTTATCGAATTCACTTTGAATTTACAAGATCGCGTAACATTTATTCAGTTTAAATTACACAGTTTTTTGTGACATTATGACCTCCGTCATACACACCCCGTTTTCCATTAGATTTTAAAACTACAGGATGACCTCAGTATGAAGCTAGCATACAATATTCTATGCAAGAAGTTGTTTCTTGTAAAATTATAAAAAAATGTGATATCAATGGATCATTAAAATAAACAAAACGGCCGCTTTGGAAAGCATAGATAGCGCCACCGTAGCCTTGTGTGTTTGACAGAACAGCAATGCTGTCACAATGTTAAATCCCATATACAGTAAGGCCTTTGTTTTGTTGCGGTGAGCACTTGCAAAAACTACCTTCAATGATCCATTTACATGTTCTTATATTTATGTTACGTGTTACTTTCATAATTTCGTTCTGTGTATAATGAGATTTCAGCACATTTTCTGTTTTAGATTTTACAGCATATTATTGATTGATCCTTGAGAAGCTGCCTGCAAATCAACTGACATCACATAATTGTGATCGCAGGCGATGCTGTTGATTACCTTTCCACTGCCTCCCTATAGGAATGAAGTCAATTCGCCTTATGTTGTAGCGCAGTGCCGTAGGCTGTGGGTCACACTGACCTTCTCGCGATCTTACCATTTGATTTTTTTTTTGTATACTACCAGTAATGCAATACACAGGGTGGCCACCGAACCGGGAAAAACGGGAAAAGCGGGAAAAAGACGGGAATTTGAATCCATCGGGAAAAAGACGGGAAAAACCGGGAATTTGAGATGGTCACCGGGAAAACCAGTTTGAACGAACATCTTCAAGCTCTAAATTTACAAACCACCAAATATAAGTTGTAGGAAGTTGATATGGTTTATGATATTTCCATTAAGCATCTGTATTGTTGGAAAAAAATAAACATTAACTATTCAATTTCTCGTAGAAATAGTCTACTTAGCTACACTAAAGTTCTTAGAAATGTTTCAAATTGGTTGGTAATGTTTCGAAATCGTTTGTTTTTTTTCTCTCACTATCAGGGCTTGATTTTTCACTAACGTATGACTCAAAGTTTTGAATCAGAGTTTCAAAACTTCTGGCAGAATTAAAGCTTGAACATATTGGCTTCATAATTTTCTTTAGTTACTTTAGTTCAGTGAGGCTTTATTTCATCCTCACCTTAAACTTTATTTGCTCTAGTGAACTTTTCTTTTTTATGAAGAAAGAAAAATCTAAAGATTATAGATTGAAACATTTATAATAGTGTAATAAGATGCGCAAGAGAGACATATCTATATAAATGAAAATGGAACGGTGTTCGTATGTCACGAGTTGGTTTGAGAACGGGACGACCGATTTGAACAATTTTTTCACTTTTGTTGTCCTCAAGAGCTCCGACGTGTTTGAGAGGAATAATATTTTTGAAAATCGTCCAAGAAAGTTGAGAAAACGGGAAATGTAAATTTGACTTCGGTATTATTTTCAACGCCCTACTGGGCAATACAACGTTGGCCGGGACTGCTAATTTTTGAAGTGAATCAAAAGTGCCAAGAGAACTCCACTCCATCTTTTTAAAAAAGACAATTTACACCGTCTTCAGCCAAAGGCTGCACAGACTGAACAATCACGAACATTAGGCAACGGACAACACAGAACACCCAGTAGCCCAGCGATGAATTTTTCGTTTGACTAAAAGTTTCCACCGATTGGAGCGGGAATCGAACCCACACTTCATGGCACAATACGCCTAAACGACTGACGCCGCTAACCGCGAGGCCACGAAGCCCACTTCTTATTGGCACAATTGAGGGGATTAGAAGCAAATGGCTATAAGTGACAGAAACCTAGTTTTAAATTTCAAGTTTTTTCAGCAATTTTTCGTACTAATTGTACGGGAACCAAAAAAATTAACCCGAATATTACTATTTTTCTTATTGGACGGAAAAATCACCTAAAAATACAGTTGAAAAGCTTGAAGTAGATTTTTTTAGTATATTCAGTCAAAAAACCGACCAAAATGTCATTCTTTTGCGTATGGGCCTCTCAATTAAAAACCGGGAAAATTTTGAAAATCATACCGGGAAAACCGGGAAAAAAGCGGGAATTTCAAAACGGATATTTGGTGGCCACCCTGAATACAACAGTGGGGAAAAATTTATCCCAAATGAAATCATGTTCATGAGGCTAAAGGCAGATTTCGAAAACATCCATATTCCATAGAGAAAAAACGTCATGGAATCGAAAGATGAGTTTCATTTATCGGAATAGTGTAAAATTGCCATTTTGCTTTAAAATATGTTTTTTTTTCTGAAATTAAGAACATTTTGCGGATAACTAAGCATGTTTTTTTCTGTTGTAAAATAATTTGAGTCATAAGCACTTTTGATTTAGTGACAATGACTGGAAGATCCTGTTCAGCCCTATATTACACTAAAAATTTGATTTTTATATTACATATTTAAGATTATTAACAATTGTTAAAAGGTTTGCGTTAATTCACATAGAATGATTTGTAGAATACAATAGTAATTGTTATCAAGCCATTTCGTGACATACACACGCCATTCCATTTTTGTTTATATGTAGACTATTGGTCCCGGCAAACATTGTTTTGCCTCAAAGTATGTTGTTTGATGGTTCAGTACATAGCTACTATACAAACTGGCAGATTCGTGAAATTTTTTTTTATTTTCTATTTGAATATCTATTCTTTTTTATGCACACAAGCACGTTGGCAAGGCCTTTCTTTAAATCTGGAAACCCGTTTGTAAGCTATTTCATGACATATAAACACCATTCCATACAGTGGGATTCCGTTTTTGGCTACAAAGTCGAATATTTCAGTTGCCAAAAACGGAACCCATTTTTTTAATTTTATTTTTCATATGTTGGTTTTCAAAGCATCATAAGTATGTTGTTACATCATCCTTATGGAATCATATGATATCGGCTTCGAAGTGGACCGTTCCGTAGTCTCGATAGCATATGATTCCATAAGGATGATGTAGGGTTGGACTATGCTGTTAATTGTGACACACGTTATACATATATTTAATCGTATAAATGACTTCAATGATTCTTGTTAGCTGTATGCCCACTATTTGCATATGTGGGGCATGTAAAATCAATAATCAATAATGTAAGTGACCTTTATCCAAAAACTGGACATTTATTCAAAATTGTATAAGAATACGAAAAGAAAATTTTGAGATTATCGCATAATATCTTAAGACTCCGCTGAGCTAGGAATATGCACGCTTTTTATGGATTATATGTTTCCATTTCTGCAATTCACTGGAATATATTATTTTATTGTATGAAATCTCTTAAAAGTTAAGACACACGACTTTTCCCTTTAGGGTAGCATTAGTTTTGGCCAGCCTAAGAGAAAACGTCTTAAAAAATGATATGAGAAACCCTATTTATACTAAAAGTATGTCAAATCTTGCTTTCAATCCAAATTGTGTATGGAAAATATCGAAACTGAGTTGAAACCATTTTTTCGCTTTGAAAATCTCATTGGTCAATATAGGCCACCACAATCAGCTTTGGCCAGACATTTAGATTTGGTGCCTAAATTGGCCAATCACATTGATTTCTTATGAGAGTGGCCAAACTAGGAATACTTTGGCCAGATTAGGTGTATGGGAGTTAAACATATAAAGGAAATGGATTATTTCTCTCTTCGTTTCGAATCAATAAGGACGAGTAAATAAAGCTATATCATGTGCAAGTGATCTACTGAACAAAACGTTGAATGCTGATTGACAATGTAAAACGATGTATAATCCACTGGCGTGTGGCCAAAACCGTTGCTTCTACCCTATTTGTTTCTATTACTGTGGTGTGTTTTTGCATATGCAAAAGAGCTGTTCCAAATCTGAAGATAAGTGGTTTTTATGTGTATCACCTATTGGCAGACTCAATTGGGCTGGTCACACAATATGAATTCCTGAGAAGACAGGTTGATCTCTAATTGAGATAAATTATCAATAATCCCGAAGTAAACAAGCGTATACGATAGCCCTTAGTAGGGATTTATGAGAATATGGTATTTAGAGAAATATTGACGAAGATGGAGTTCTGGAATGTAGTTGGTGTGTTGCTGACCTGTTTTCCAAATGATCAAAGCATCAGACACGATGATGTTTTGAAAAACTTACAAATTTTTATGGTTTTCTAAAATGTTGCCAAAATCGAGGGGTGCCAAAAATGGAGCATGCCAAAAACGGAGCATTTCAAAAACGTAATTATCTGGGAAATGCAATGGACC
The DNA here is from genome assembly GCF_002204515.2 of Aedes aegypti. Taxonomy (NCBI): domain Eukaryota; kingdom Metazoa; phylum Arthropoda; class Insecta; order Diptera; family Culicidae; genus Aedes; species Aedes aegypti. The sequence continues at coordinate 271,952,318 of NC_035107.1, forward strand.
ACAAATCCACTCCCCTTGGTGACTATTTAAATCACAATTGGCCTTTGTGACTGTAAGAGCCCATTGGGCTCTTGAAATTTAGTTTACGAATTTTTAGTAATGTAATTACAATAGATTTCGTTTCTTTTTTTTCTTTTGGAGAAAGCATTCGGAGAATACTAATGATTACATCCATGTTAAATCTCAAAATGCTATTTCCTCGTTTTTTAGATTGCATGGCGCAAAAAAAAATAATTTTGACGTACATTCAGCCAGAAAATACAATGGAATAGAGTGATGTGCTAATATCCATCGTATTAAGCTTTGATCAGTGAAAACCTGCAATTTTACCAGTATCGCAGTGAAAGGTACAAACTGATGCCAAACAAATCTTTCTTAAGACGGTTTTTGATTGTGCAATAAGATTTAGATTAAACTTGATTGTTTATTGGAAATAATGCGATGAAATTATTACTTGCCGTTGCCCTAAATTCGTCGTACCCATTTTCATATCGGTCGTAATCAGTTTTAATTCGTCTCACAGCTAACGGTCCACTGTGATATAGTGAGTGGTCAAAATACATTGTAATAAAAATTGAAAAAAAACCTGAAGTTCGTAGACACAAAAGTCAATTGGGACAAATTGAGATGTAAAATTGTGAAAAATAAGGAAATCGTTCTGATGGGATTCGATCCCACGACTCCCAGTCTAGCCTATTGGGAATCATGGGATCGAAGCCCACCAGAACGATTCCATTATTTTTCACAATTTTACTTTTGAGTCTACGAACTTCAGGTAGATTATTTAGATCTTCCAGCATCCCTCGCCATTCACACACTATGATAAAATATGAGGATTTCCTTCAAAATCCATTGACACCATCAAAATACAGCAAAAACATATAAACACAATTACTTTTGACCGAACAAATGCATTACGGCTCACAGTGCAGCGAAAACAATCACAATCAAAAGAAACGTTTTTTTTACGCCGAACACCACGCACACAGTGTACAAGTTTTTTTTCGCAGGCTGGACAGATGAAAAACTTGATTTACGTTCTCAATTATATGCGGTCAAATTTCTTAAAAATTCGTAAATTATAGAAGTTTTACGGCGTGTGATTGGAATGAAACCCTATAGTGAAGATGTATGAAGGTTTTCTATGTAAGTGCCCGGTGAAGTAAGTCACACAGGGGGGGTCAGGAAGAAATTCGAATTGTAGTGTTGTGGCTCAGTCGATCGCTAATCAGATTTCGCTCGGTCTTCGTCCATGTGATTTCGACGAAGAAGTGCAGAGTGGATAATTGAACTGAAGTTATTTACCGAAATACAATAGTTTCATTGCATTTTTGGTTTGCAAGTGGACGAACCACAACAAAATTACACTTGGAAAATGAATCTATATTGTAGGTAAATTCTAATATCCACCGGAGTGAAACATTTAAAACTTTGATACGACGAATAATAGCGCTTGCGACGGAGGAGATCGAAACCCTATATTTGATTCAATGTTTTGGCTGGAAGTTAGCCATAATCAGTGCCCATCACTGCTGTAGTGTTTATTTCAGAAACAATATCATATTTTAGGACGATTCACAAGATTTCGATAACCGAAACTACCGGATACCCCCGTTGGTTTGACCACATTTAATCTGAACACTTTTTAATTTGACCCCGCTAATTTGCACATCGTTCAGAATAAAAATGGTTCAAACGTCATTTAGTTCATGGGACGGAGTAAAGTGAAATGGAACGCTGTGGAACGGAATGCAGAATCATAACAAAACAGCCAAAAGGTTGATCAGAAGTACGATTTTCTATTGTTCGTAGGGTGACTAGAAGTTCAAATAAAAAATGAACCCCGATGTTTTGGACGAGGCACTGTTCAATTAAGCGGGGATGCACGGTAGTTCTAATCGATTCCATGACGTTTTTCTCCATGCAATTTTTTTGAAAAAAAAACGGTATCAACCGCATTATTTATTTGTCGTTTTGGATCCACTTTTTCCAACTGTGCAACAGCTTGTTCAACACGGCGACTAGTCAGCCACCATCGTTTGGCGGTATTCAAATTTTTCGTTCGTTCCACACACCACAACAGCGATGACCCCTATATGCCAAAGAATTAGTTCGATTAAATCATTTTCTAATCGAGTGTGACATTGAGCCTACTTGCATATTCATTGCAATCCGGCCAGCCAGCGACTCGACTCGACTCGACGTTGGCGAGTGCATTTATGGCGTTTGACCCTTCCACTTCTACCAGTGACGGCGAGTGCAATGAGTGCAAGACACACAACCGTACAACAATAGAGTAAAGTGGGGCAATCATTTTGTTTTACGACGTGTAGTTCAATTCAGAACAATTATTATAAATGCCATGGTATTTCGAATGATTTTCAAGCAACAGACTTTTGCTCCAAATGTTAGAGATATTAATTGATATTTGTAAAAATTATGATCATTATTGTTTTTTTTTTTGAAAATTGCAATCGTATCTATCGTACAGTAGGAAAAGTGTTCGCATCATGAAACACCTCACGAGTGCAAACCAACGCAAAAGGAACATAACAGATTCGCGAACAGGCTTGGTGTGAGTATGTTCGCACTTGCTTGGGAGAACATTACCAAAAGAAATAGCAAAAAGCTCGCGAACATTTACTAGCGAGTAATAAAACAAGATGTGATTTATTACGGTTTTGACAGACAAATCAATTGTATATCCATCAAATCGACGGTAAACTACCAGATTGTAGTCAAACCAGAAACCAGAAATCTTCTTTTTCACAAAAGCACAATTGACTCTGGCCAACGCCGAACACGTTCACGAATCGCTTTAGCTTTGTTTACTCGCGAGCTTAACAGATGCGAGTAAATCAAAATTTCACCTTTTGCACACTTTAAAATGTTGTAACTAAAAATGTGTAAATATTTTTAGATAAGTATTTTTTAATAAAATTGTACCAATCATATTGAAGATCCACTGAGTGGTCTTTTTAACAGATATAGATTTTTCTGGGAATATTGTTTAATCCGTTAAGCTCGAACTTTTGCCCCATCTTACTCTAATACTTTATAAACAGGGGATATGGAGAGTGCGAGTTGTTTTCCGATCTAGAAGCATTCCACTTTCCTCAATCAGTCGGCAACAAGTTAGTGAATCTTCTATCTGTCTGACTGTGTGTAGCGTCGATGAGCTTTGAGAGCGTAGTCTTCGTCAAACGAGAACAGCGTTGTCGCCTTTGAGTTCGTATTTGTAGTTGACCCCGTTTGTCGAAGCATCCTTTTTGCGCACAGGATTAGCCAACTCTTTGTGAGCTGTGATGGGGATCAGTGGAGCACGCATTCATTCATATTGGTGCGAATATTTCTACTTGTGATGATGCGGAACATACGCTTCAATTGGTTGGGATTTTTTTTTTCATGTTGTGACGCCTAGGCTTATCAATTGTGGTATTTTTTATACTATGTTGATAATCCATTGTCGAAAGTAGAACACGATGGATTTAGCAGGCGCCTCCCATTGTTGTGTTTTGTTATATTTTCAGATTGATTTAACAGCTGTTTTGGTCCATGCTGGTGATTGATGCGTATCGAAGTCGAATTTGCAAAACTTCAATACCGAATAATAATTGAGTCATAGGTTGATGACCTTTGGTTTGCGATCGTCTTTCTGTTATTCCGAAATTGATACCGTTGCATTTTATGGCATTGTTGTTTACGATTGAAATAGGTCATAATACTGGGTCAATGTCAACTGTGCTGTTTGTATTTGATAATCGCGTCTAGACATTATAGGTGAGATGACATCGTAGTCAAAAAATGCAGTTGAGATTTTTTTCGCAGAAAACACGATTAAAAACGATTTCGCAGAAAACACGATTAAAAACGCAAATAAAAATGGAAAAGACAAAACCGTGAAGACAAGAAGATTAAAAGACTACAATAGAACAACAAGAAGATCATAGGACTAGAAGACAAGAAGACAAGAAGACAAGAAGACAAGAAGACAAGAAGACAAGAAGACAAGAAGACAAGAAGACAAGAAGACAAGAAGACAAGAAGACAAGAAGACAAGAAGACAAAAAGACAAGAAGACAAGAAGACAAGAAGACAATAAGACAATAAGACAATAAGACAAGAAGACAAGAAGACAAGAAGACAAGAAGACAAGAAGACAAGAAGACAAGAAGACAAGAAGACAAGAAGACAAGAAGACAAGAAGACAAGAAGACAAGAAGACAAGAAGACAAGAAGACAAGAAGACAAGAAGACAAGAAGACAAGAAGACAAGAAGACAAGAAGACAAGAAGACAAGAAGACAAGAAGACAAGAAGACAAGAAGACAAGAAGACAAGAAGACAAGAAGACAAGAAGACAAGAAGACAAGAAAACAAGAAGACAAGAAGACAAGAAGACAAGAAGACAAGAAGACAAGAAGACAAGAAGACAAGAAGACAAGAAGACAAGAAGACAAGAATACAAAAAGACAAGAAGACAAGAAGACAAGAAGACAAAAAGACAAGAAGACAAGAAGACAAGAAGACAAGAAGACAAGATCCTCACAAATAACAGAACCTCTGTTTTGTAAAGTAGTAGAACTCATATCAAAAGTAATAAATCGACATCAAACAAACACGGATTCTCGGTAAATGTATCGAAAACAACATCTTCTGTTTTTAATAGTAACTAACTATCTTGCTTTTCTCTTATAAGCAGGTGAAATCAACTCACCTGTAAAAATTCTGAATTGCTACGGCAAATGAAATGTGATACATATATTGTTAACAAAATGTTAATAAAATCTTAAATTTGTGTTATTAAATTAGGATGATAGTGTTGTCTAATAACACAGAACACCTAGATATAAGAAATGAATGTAATGTTTGGAATGATACTAATAAAAAAAACTAACTACCTTGCCATCTCTGTTATCAGTACAGCTATGTTCAGTCCGCATAGCTGTAATTAACTTTAACCTGTAACAACTTGTATTCAATATTGCAACGCATCAGAGCACATCGAAACCATTCATCAACTGTTTACGTGAACCTTGACACCCTACCGGTGGATTTCCTTACGATTGCTACAAAAGACCACATTTACAACCTCTCGGAAAACGCAGTTCTCATGGCCCTGATACATAAAACATGTGCCCCCGCAATTGGATCGTGAAAAACAGTGCGTGAAACTCTCAAAACACTGAACCCTTTCCCATTATGCTACCGTGAGCAGTAAAGCACGCAAGTTTTCTCTGGAGAAAACGCCTACCACGCAGTTAACGAGTAGCTCTTCAGAGTGGAAGACTCCTCCCGGTGGCGTTTGGCTACATTATCATCATAATTGTAATCACCGTATTTTCACAAACCCCTTTAAAAATGAAAACTGAAAAGCCATCGTCTTCACCGTGGTTTGTCGTCGTCGCCAAAGTTGGTGTCTTCATCGGCCAAGATCGTCTTAACCACTGGAGCAACCAAACCCTTCAATGTAGGTGGCTCTGGAGCAGTGGTTTTCAACCGGGGGATAATTCGATCTTCTTAGAACGGGAAATTGTCCTTCCAAGAAATTTTTTTTTTTTTTTTGTCAGTAGCGATAGGGGTAGTACTGGGACTCTTAATCTGCCCTAAGCTCTTTCCCAGCATTTGCTTTTATAAGCCTCTATTGCGTTCATCACACAGACGTTCCTAAGCAATGTTGCTCAAATGGTCACTGTGTACGCTAGCAGCAATCAGCCCTTGCCGTAGTTTTGCAGTCTAGTAGTTCAGACTACTATCAAACTATGATAAGGCCTGAAATGCTACTAGAGTGGTTAAAGTGAAGAACGAAATAGTTTTATTAAAAGGTCCTCATTCCCCATTTCATTTCATCACTCTCTATCGTCACTTTTATTTTCGACACTATCACGTATATCACCGATTATCACTCATCAACTTTCGTAATACACTTTAGATACACTTTCCATTATATCACTTTTCACATCACACCATTTTCATATAAATTCATTGTTATCACCATTTACCATCTGTTAGCATTACTAAAAAAATCAAAAGATATTCAATTTAAATGTATCATTATTTTTATTGCTGTAGAGTCATTACTTCTCAAACTACGATTTAGCACTATGATCAAGAAAGTTACAGTAAAAAAAATCACTTTGATCCATTCTTCTGCACTCGCTGTCATTATTAACACTTTTATCATGCACGTTTGAAGAACTAGGCAATAATGTTTATATTCAGAGAAATGATTGCACAATTGCACAAAAGTAGAGTTCACATCATTATTATAATATTTCTAACAAAACTATTAGAATCACTTACACTTTCATTTTCAAATTTTCATCGCCATAAATTTTATTATAAAATCACTATTAGCACCTTCACAATCACTAAATTTAATAACGACGAGTGTAACGCACAGTTCCACCAAACACCCATTTTTTTGCATTATAAAACGATTGATCACACGTTGGCTTCGAAACTTAACCACCATTGCTGATTAGTACAAAGGATGCTACAGCTCGTGTAAACGAACTGAAACATCAACAACCAGCACTGGTTTATAAGTAACTAATGAGCCCTGGCGGTCCCTCCGTTCGAAGAGGACCTGATAATATGCCGAAACATATTAACAGATCCTCCGCCTGAATGCAGCCGTTTCATGATAAATCATGAACCGTTAGAGGTGTGCCAAAGTATTGGGAAGGTGATATGTTTCACAGACGGGTATTATTATGGTGCACCTTCTACTTTGGCACCGTCAAACCCTGTGATCGTGGCCAGGGAGAAATTGTCCTTCCAAGAAATTCAAATGAATTTTTTGCTTTTTATTCTTGATTTTGAAAACAATGTTGATTCATTTCTAAAGCTCTTGCAAAGTTATTCACTTCTAGTACTTTTTGAACAATTATATCAAATGATCAAATGTTCAAAACCATGACTATGGCCGAAGCAGTCCAATTTGGTGTAAAATTTGCTAATCAAATTATTATTGGATTATGTTTATCTAATGAATCTAAATATTTTTTTTAATTGCAATGCTCGTTCTTTGAATGGAAAAGTGGACAAGCTGTTTAATTTGTTTATCGTAATGATCGACTGGATGAAGCATGTGGTGGAGTTGCTATCATCATTCATAGGTGTCATTTGAAACCAATGTTTTTGATACTTTAGGTGTTTCTGTAGAAACAAAGCTTGGTTAATATAATTCCATAGCTGCCTATTTGCCTTTTCAATGCACTGGGCAGCAAGTTAATTTGCTTCAAACAGACTTACGGAAATTGACTCGCAATAAGTCAAATTTGTTTGTCATTGGTAACTTGAATGCAAAACATCGCTCATGGAATAATTTGCAAAGCAATTCCAACGGTAGAATTTTATATGATTAGAATATTTTTTGATTCAATACCCTGATAGCATTACTTGCTTTTTCTCATCCAGAAACCCTTCTACGATTGAAATTTCAAAAGAGTTGCTTGGAACGAAAAAGGTTGAAAACCACTGCTTCAGAGGAAACCGACAACTTTCAGGTGTTCAAAGCGCATCTTCACAGTCAGCGACGACGAAGAAGGTGTTTCCCGCGAGGCACAATTTCCTCATTTTTGCCGGTCAATTTGCGCCAGTGATTATAAAATCTTACGACTACTGTTTTGCCATCCCAAAGCGACAGCCCAGTAGTGAAGTGTGCCTTCGCCATTTGCCCATAACTGTTTATGATAATTAAAAGTGTGTTGCCTTTGTTTGCCAGATGATGGCACTTTGGGCTCGTCTTCAATGTCCCAAACAAAACGCTGTTTTGCACCGTCCGTATCTTCAATATTCGCTTAAGGAAAAAAATCGAGACCCTCTTGCGCAGACTGCTTGGTTTTGCGCCGTTCCGCCGTCGCCAAAGAGATGACCACACGATACGTCACTTTCACCTTGGCTGTCTAGTTGCTGGTTGATACAAACAAGTCCCCAAACCAATCACACGGTCACAAAGATACAAACTCTGTGATTGCGAACAAGCGGTCACGCCGATCGTGCCGTAGGCATTACGATGCTCAACCTCCCGATAAGGAATACATAACAGAAAAATAACTTATTTATATCAAAAGTTTTTGCTTATATCATATATTTATATTTTTCAAAATATTAAGGTGAAGATGAATCGAAGCCAAACCTCAAATTTTCAAGAGCACAAATCTGGAGAACCGAACATTTGTTTAAGCTGAAAACTTAATCGATTGGTCACCACCAGCGAGTGACCAATCGATTACGTTTTCAGCTCAAACGGATGCTTGGTTCTTCAGATCCGTGCTCTTGAAAATTTGAGGTTTGGCTTCGATTTATCTTCACCTTAAGCTAAGAATATGTTCCTAACGTTTCATAATTGTAACAGGATTAGTTGACTCTGCATCAGATTTAAAAATCTTATCAAAATGATAACAAATTTTGTGTTTAATAACATACCATTAACAGTTTTTGATAATAATTTTCCTAAACTGAGGGATTCCACGGAGGCATGCAAGTCGATTCTGATCGACCATTTCAAAAATATCTGAAACTTTGCACAGTTTTTCAGTTCCATCTAAATCGTCATTTTCCGATATCAAATCTTCAAGTTGAGTCACGACTAACTTTTCAAAAGGGTGTATGTGAAAATGGTTTAAAAATATTCAAAAAGCTGCACAGCAAAAACGGTTCGTTCGATTGTTAGACAACTAAAGAAACAAAGTTAGACAACTAAATAAAGATTCCAAAAAAAAATACACACAGTAAAACAATTTTTTTTTTGCATTAAAAAACATCATTTTTGTCACAAAAACTCAAATATCTCAAAACCCTATCGGAATACCAACGTAATTTTTTGAGGGAAAACGGTCCATTGTATAGCTATCTGGTGACGGTAAGCCAATAAACAAAAAAGTTATGACATTTCAAATATTTCACAAATTTGACACTTAGTGAAAAAAAAATTTTTTTTTTCATTGTTAATTTTTTTTAGGACCGCAGTTTGTTGCTGAATTTTTTGTTAAGGGTACCACATGAGGTTAACAAGTTGTTTTCATGATATTTTATTTAATTTTTCATGACTATTATAGCATCTATTAGAAAGTTAGACGCGATCCAGTGTTGGGATCTAAAGTCTTGATAGTGTCATATTTTTTATTGTACGTAACTGAAGAAAAATTCTCTCAATAGTGTTGAAACCTTTTGATAAAAGAAACCTATAAGAAATCTAATATTGAAGACAAAAGCTACAAAAAAAGTTTTCTATACAGGTATACGACTAGTTTACCTGCAAAAAGTTTACCTCGTAGAGAACAAGGCGGGTCTATACCCAGGTGATCTAGTATACGTAAAGCAGGTCGGTTTTCTCGGCGCTGGTTTTCTCCACAAAGTTAAAATCTGATTACACCTGGGTATAGACCCGCCTTGGTAGAGAATAGACTTTGTTAATCATATTTGGGAGAAAGCGAGTAACTTCAACAACATCAAAAACATCAAAAACATCATACCATGAACATACTCACGAAAAAGCTAAAAATATACTACCACTATGGTTATAAAAGATTTAATTGTGAAATTTTTCTTCAGTCAAGCAAACGACACCAAACTAGTCAGTAAAAACTTAAAAGTGATTTTGTTTATTAAAATCTAACGAGCAACATGAGTAGTCGCTTTCTCAACTGTTGCAGGCCGTTTGCAGAAAAAAAGTGTTCGAAAGAGCTACGAAATCTCACCGAAAGCACCATAGATAAACTGAAAGCGACTGGTTATGCTCCAATGTCTACATTGAATACAAATTTACGCATTTGTACGTCCTGCCGTTTAAACGTTGACAAACGGGCAATCTGTACATCATCGGTGGATCAGGTTGCAGGAAGTTCGAAAACAACAACAACTGAGGAATTACTAGATGCACCGACAACAACTGAGGAGTTACCAGAAGTACCAAGTGCAGATAGTCTTGCCACGGTACCATCAGCGACATCTGTTTCAACAAATCAATCAGAAGATGAGTGCATCCAGAAGGTCAACATCGAACGCTTCAACGAAGGGATAGCTGGAATAAAAGTGACTCCGATTAAATGGACGAAGATGGGTTACGTCAATTATCCCGAGAAAAAATACCGTGAAATCAACGAAGCTGTACGAAGAAACGTCTTCAAATTAGGACCTAAGGATGTGGAAAATACAGACTACGATGAGGTAATTATGAATATGAAGGAAAGGTTCTCGAATCTAGCCACGACAAGGAAAGAAAAATTATTGATTTTGTCGATGCTGAAAAGCTCGTGGTCTATTCAAGACGCCATTGATGAGTTCAAAACCAATAGAAATACAGCAAAAGAGGCAAAACAATTCAAAAATAACTGTCTTGCAACCAAAAATGCTAGGTCGAGTACTTAATTAACAGATGAGACAAAAGAAAAAATAATTCAATATTTTGAAGACGATGAAGTAAGTAGAGCTATGCCTGGCCAAAAAGATTATGTATCTGTAAAAAAGATGGAAAGCGTCAAGCAATCCAAAAACGATTAATGATGACTACTTTGAAAGAAGCGTATACACGCTTCAAGGAAATTAACGAAAATATTAAGGTAGGTTTTTCCTCATTTGCAAGCCTTCGTCCAAGGCAATGCAAGCTTCTATCCAATTCAGGAACACATAATGTTCGTATGTGCACAACACACGAAAATATTAACCTAATCTTACATAGTTTGAAAAGAATCAATTTATCAAAGGATATTAAAATGTTAACTGGTAGTCTTTTGTGTGAAAATACAACATCAAATTGCTATCTACGATCTTGTTCGGATTGTCCAGATTCTTCATCAATACTTTATTCGCTGAGTTTGAAGAAAATTATATTGATCAGTTATCATTTGAGCAATGGGTGACCACGGATAGGTGTGACCTAGAAACTATTGTAAAACCTGTAGATGAGTTTGTGTCATTTTTTTGCTTGAAATTAGAAAGTTTAATTCCTCACGACTTTATTAAAACAGAGCAATCCCGCTTTTTAAAAAATACGAAAAATACATTACAAGATGGTGAATTTTTAGTCATTTGTGATTTTTCTGAAAACTATAGCTTTGTATTGCAAGATGAAGTGCAGCCCTACACTGGAACGTACAACAAGCTACAATTCATCCATTCGTTATTTATTTCAATGGAAGTACGCAAATTGAACATTTTAGTTTTATTGTAATTTCCGAAGATTTAAGACACGACTCAGTATCTGTAAATTTGTTCATTGCCAAAATGATCAACTTTTTACGCGTTGATAAGGATAAAGAAATCAGAAAGATATATTTCATGTCTGATGGAGCAGCATCGCAGTACAAAAACCGTAAGAATTTTTCGAGCCTATGTCAATTTAAATCAAAGTACGGAATTGATGCAGAATGGCATTTCTTTGCTACGTCACATGGCAAAGGTCCTTGTGATGCTATTGGAGGAACCATAAAGCGCATGGCCACAAGAGCAAGTTTAGCCAAAGAACGTGAGCATCCAATTAAAACTGCAAAAGAACTATTTGATTGGGCGAATCGCAGAAAAGAAGAAGATTTAACAAAATTATCATTTTGTTTTACTACTACTGAAGAGTACGAATTAACGGCATCAGAGCTCAGCGAGCAATATAATAACGCGAAAACGATCCAAGGAACCCAACAATTTCACTGTTTCATTCCATTGTCAGAAAATAAAATTAAAGCAAAACTATACTCGAACTGTACTGATAATGATGCAAAAGTGTTCGATATTGTAAAAAAATTGAATAACAATAAATAAATAAATAAGTATTAACAAAATGTTTTCATGATCTCATAACGCATACCCAAATCCAAAACTTTTAAAGTTTATATATAACATTTAGAAACTCATCGATCATACTCTAAAAAAAAATATCCTGGTGAAAAAAAAAATTATTTTCGTGTAATCTGTTAATTCATTTTAATTTATACATATATACATATACATATAATATTTATACATATACATAATATTTATACATATAATATACATAATACTAATGAATACATGAAAACGACTTGTTTAATTCACGCAAGGCCCTTAACAATAAAATCAGCAACAAACTGCGGTTCCCGTAATAATTTACACCGAAAAAAATTTTTTTTTCTACTAAATGTGAAAATTGTGACATGTTTGAAATGTCATAACTTTTTTGTTTATTAGTTTACCATCACCAAATTTTTATGGTAGATAGCTAATATAATGGACCGTTTTCCCTCAAAAAATTACGGATCACCCACCCACAAGATTGCAAAGTATTTAGTCCAGAAATTCCAAAATTTTCCAAAACAGTTTCATAGTAAAACAGTTAAAAATTCCAAACATTTTACAGAAGTAATTGAAAATTTAAAAATAGCCGATGATGAAGTTTTGGTTTCTTTCGATGTCAAATCTTTATTCCCTAGCATTCCTGTTAAAGAGGCCATAAGCCTATTAGAAGATTGGCTACTTAGTCAATATGAAGGCACAGATTGGATAAAACAAGTACGTACATACATTAAATTAACTAAACTTTGCATGGAAGAAAACTATTTTTCCTTTAGAGATGAAACATATAAACAGTTAAATGGAGCCCCAATGGGAAACCCTCTTTCTCCATTTTTAAGTGAGATTTTTATGGCAAATTTAGAGAAACGATTAGAAGACAAAAACCAGCTCCCTGAAATCTGGTGGCGTTACGTTGATGATGTTTTCAGCATAGTTAAAAAACACATCTTACCCCAAACTTTAGAAACAATTAATAAGGCTCACAAAAACATTGAATTTACTTACGAAGTGGAACAGGATAACAAATTGCCTTTCTTGGACTTACTTATTGTAAAGGAACACTCATCACTTACATTTGAAATCTATAGAAAACCAACTAACACTCAACGTATTATTCCAAACACATCAAATCACTCACACCAACACAAAATGTCTTCCTTCAATCACATGATACATCGAATGCTAACAATCCCCCTCAGTGAAACTGGTAGAAGAAAGGAACTTAACTACATTTTTGAAACAGGACAATTAAACGGTTACACAAGACAAACAATACAACAACTCATCGACAAAAGAACACGAGAACAATACAAACGTTCACTTACTACTCTGACACAAGAACAACCAACACTCAAACATATAGCCGTCAATTACAACGATGAAACAAAAAAACTACGCCCAATCCTACGAAAGTTTGGTTTCGAGTTAGTTTTTACCAGTAGAAACAACCAACTCCAAACTCTCCTAGGTTCAACAAAAGACCCAATTGACAGTTTATATAAATCAGGCGTTTACCAAATTACATGCGACCACTGCAATAAAATTTACATAGGACAAACAAAACGGACTCTCAATACACGTTTTAAAGAACACGTAGCAGAAGTTACTAAAGCACACAAAGACACAGAAAAAGGACATGTACACCATTTCAAATCAAAAGTTGCAGAACATATTTACAATGAACAACATTTCCTTAACACAAAAAATATCAAACTCTTTCGACATATTTCAAATCCTTGGAAGCTTGACGTAGCGGAAAGCATAGAAATTTTCAAACAAAACCACAATAAATTACTAAACAAAGATCAAGGAAATGGGTACTCTTGGCTGTTTAGACTTATACCTAACCTTCACACACACAATACATAAACACATTGATTGACCACCTGCCAAAACAAGCAGGAATTTGTAATTTTGACAATCCTTTCATTTGATTAGGTACACAATTAAAAAATGACCTCCTGTATACGATTACAGGTAGAATCTAGTTCTAACATACCCACACACTTTTTCTAGTATAAATAATAGATCCATGCGATGTTCTCTTCAAGTCGAGCACTCGACACTGAAGAAGTCTGTAAGTCGCAGACGAAATAGGCCTATCTGTCAAGATAAGCAACACATATTAGAGTTTAAAGGTATTTGCTCACCTTAGTGATTTTAGTATTTTATTTTTTTTTTGCAAAAAGTGAAGTGTTAAAGTTCATTTGTAGTTTTTTTTAAAGCAGTTTTATTTTTTAAAATAGACAAATTGAAGAAAATGGAAACACACAGTTATTTTATTTGTTAAATTAAACAGCTGAGTGTTTCTATTTTCTTCGACTTGTTGGTTCAAAAAGAGTAAACTGATTTTCAGTTTTGACTTTTGCACTATTTTTACTTGCGCCTTAAGTGCATCTTAATGCTAATTTCAGGTAATTTGGCCGACAAAAGCCCCAAGTGCCTAAGCCAATCATCAAGATGCCCAAGTAGTTATTTACCGCAATTGAAATTATTTCAATTCTTAATCCTTTGAATTTTCGTTATAAAAATAAAGAGTTCTCTAAAGCAAATAATTCAAGGTATAGATGAAACAAGGCTACACACGTAGAAGCACTTATTAGGGCTCACTCACAATTTTAATAACATCGAAAATTATTATTTTTAACATCCACCCACCCTCTCGTAATGCTTTTTGTATGTATATTCTATACATTTTATATGAACTGCTTGATCGTTATTACAATCGTAAATGAGCCCACATTCAAAACTTTGCTAAATATGAATAAAGGCTTATTTTCAAGATTAGTTGTGATATTCAGCAATTAAAGAACAGTGCTAACATTGATTCAAAACGTCGAGACAAAACAAAAACAGTGACAGTGCAAAACATTTCGAAACGTTGCTAAGAATAGAGTTAAACATTTTTTTAAGAAATATGTAGCCTAGTGTAGGGGTAGCATAGTAGAATTCAAATTATTTGTGTTTGAAAGATATTTGTTCAAAATTGCGGATGCCTCATCGCAATATTATTAAACTTTCTATAACTTATTTTGGAGGTTGGTTTATAGATTACAGCTTGAAGATGTTCGTTCAAAGCGATTTTCCCGTTGATCTTCTCAAATTTCCGGTTTTTTCCCGCTTTTACCGTTTTTCCCGTGATATCATTTAATGAATTTGAGTTTCATTTTTTGTTATTTTAACACACATCCGGCAATAGTTTATAACACAGTAAGTTATAAAACATGTTTGGAAATAAAATCTCTGGTTATTACGATTGTGTTTTTCCTTTCAGGTCGGGCACGAACCACACCGGCGGCGTTGGACAGTCGTTACCCTGCAAGCTGAGGTGCGAGCGAATCTTTCACTTTCAATTTCACTGACCGTGATCTGTTTTCGCTTCGTGCTGATAGCATGCGTGAGCCGCCGCCACTGCAAGGCGTGATTTGCAATTCCGTGCTGTATGGACGGCCTGTGTAGATCATTGCTGATTGACGGTGATAAATGGATTTGGAGCTGGTGGTGCAGTCAGTCACCGTATATAGTAAATGTTACTACGCTCATGTGGATCACAGTCGGAAAGCGGCAACACGGAACCTAAATCCGGTGCACACACACCCCGATTTCACGCCCTAGGAAGATGGGCAGGGATGGTAGCGAATGGGTGTCATTGAAATGGAAACTTTCATGCTTTTCTAGGAAATTCATCAGAAACTAATTTTGATGTTTGCCCAATTTTTCCTTCATATTCATATTCATATTACACCGCAAATTTCTTCAAGAATTAATTTATTGATTTACGATCGTTTAATTTATTGATTTAATCCTTTATAAACGATTAGAACATCTTCATGAATTGAAACTTCCTCAAGATGTTAGGATTTCCTGATTGTACGACATTTCCCAGAATGACGTTCCCCAGAACGACATTCCCCAGAACGCCATTCCCCAGAATTGGACATTTCCCAGAAATCCATTCCCCAGAATGGGACATTCCCCAGAAAACCATTCCCCAGAATGGGACATTCCCCAGAAAAAAATAACAAGAGATCTTTGAGGTGTTCAAATCCAGGAAAATGGTAAATAGTAAATAGTGAATGCATCTAACTGGAAAACCATAATTTTCATAGGTAAAGCATTTTCGTATTGTTTTTTTTTTTTTAAATTTTTAACGATAGGACTTTCGGTTTGTTGCAGTCTTTCATTCATTGAATGGAGAATCTTTAAATCAAAAATTCTTTAAAATTAACCACCTATGGTCGGAAATGGAATTCGAACCATTTGGACGATTTTTATATTCTCTGACGATTTTCTCGTCGAAAAAGTTAAAATTTAGCGTGACATAATATGTGTACCATCCCTAATTATTTAGACAATAAACCTAGGAAGAACAGCATATGTTCAAAAGAAGGGAGAATATGCCATGAAAGCCGAAAAACAAATTCCATTAATTTACTTTGTGACATATTACACTACACCAAACTCCCTTTGAAAGTACAATTAGAAAGAACAGCCAATTTTAAAAGAAGGAAGAATAACTATGAAAGCAAAAAAAAAACAATAGCTTGGATCAAGTTTGGTCATAAAACACAGTATGGCATATGTAGGAACAGTTTATGTTAAACGGCTGACCTACTTTTCCTCGAACGTCGGTTTCCCAAATGTCGTTTCCCTGAACGCCAGTTCCCAGAATGCCAGTGCCCCGAACAACCCGTTTCCCCGAATAGCCTAGTTTCCGAAAAGTTTTTAGCTCTTATAATTATCATAACTTTTGTGTTTCGAGGTGGTAACGAACCGGTCATCTAATATGCACCCTTCTTCACTTGATTGGCGGTTCTTTCGAGTTTCACCATCATTGGCATTTTTGGCAAGATATATTTAGTCGAGGATGACGTTCAAATCTATATTATCTTCTTCTTTTAATTGCTAATCATTCATTCTAGTTCAGCACCCAGTCCTTAAAGACTATTCTTGCACCTGTTTGAACTGCATCACTATTCGGGGAAACGGGTCATTCGGAGAGGTGGCATTCAGGGAAATGATATTCAGGGAAACGACAGTAGCACAATTATGAAATTAATTAAGACACAATTAAGAAAATTTTTAAACAGCATTTTCCTCCTAAGATTATGGTTGGGTCTGCCGATGAACCACTTAGCCACAAAACCACCACTTTCCCTCTTCGTGATTTTTTGACCGTACAAACTTTTTGAAATTTGTATGCCACACCCCCCCCCCCCCCTTTCATAGAAGACCAAGTGATTTATGGACGGCAGCTTAGATGGTTTGCCTGAGAAAAAGAAAGCAAACACTCGCCGTTCAAAAGATTTTTTAACTCAATTCCGATTTTATTCGGTTGATCCATAATAATGAATTTGACAAAATAATATGTTGGGTGAATCGACGTCTGTGTCCGGAATTCGAAGCTTCTGGGAATTCGAATCAATTCAGTAGGTACATTTCTTAACGACAAAAAAAACTAAACTATTAATTTTTTTCCACTCTTTACAAACGTATAAAACCCATTCTGGGGAATGTCCTATTCTGGGGAATGTACCATTCTGGGGAATGGATTTCTGGGAAATGTCCCATTCTGGGGAATGGATTTCTGGGAAATGTCCCATTCTGGGGAATGGGTTTTTGGGGAACGTCATTCTGGGGAATGTCATTCTGGGGTTTGACTTTCTGGGAAATGTCCTACAACCGATTTCCTGATTTTTTGTACAGGAATTTTTTAAGACTACAACCAGAAACTTTTCGAAGGATACGTTCGGAAAATTCTTTAAAAAAATCCCTAAAGGTAACTTCAGAACGTTCTCTAGAAATTTTGGAGAAATTTCTCAATATAATTTTCTTGGGATGGAAGAATTTCTTTTCTCTGGCTGTACGCATCATACTTAGCAGAATTAATGATGCAGTAATAGGGTTTCTGTGTGGTAGACAAAAATGTTGATTATAGCTGGTATAATGCCAATAAGTTGTTCATTAGCACTATATAAGCCGTATACAAGGGATTAGCCCAGATGTACGGCTTATGGTTACCTGGGTTGTTATTAAACGTGTCTACATTTGTAGTGCTAGTATTAAAATGCATATTGGCATTTTTGATGCCAATTTGGAGCTTGTTATTAGTGCTTATGGTTACTAGGGTAGTCTCTAGCCCTGCTCCTGCCCTGGATGGGTTTTAATTCGGATCAGGCAGTACTAACAGACGAATGGCGCGTGCTCATTTTGCAGACGGCGGGATTGAGATGTTCCGCGATTCGCACACAATACACAACAGTAGTACACCAGCGTGGTGTTGGGTTGTGCATATTCATCGTCCGAATCGCGGATGCGGTGCGCGCGGTTGTGTGGGCGGCTTCGCGGCCAGGTTGAATGAGTGTATTCGAAATTTTCCAATTTGCATGTGGCGTCACAAATTGGGTGCGTGTGTACTCGGGGATGAGGCGCACACAATCCGGCAACATGTGTAATAGTTTATTTGCATCTGTGGATCTTTTTTTTCCTTGTGTGATTTAATAGCATCGCGGAAAACTGAAGAAAGCAATTAGTCAGTTCAATGGAGGTTTGGTTTGTGTTCATTGGAGCTTGTCATATCAACTGCTGAAGCATCATTTGAGTATACTCCGTTGAATTACAACTTAATACTAATTACTAGAGAGAATGGAAATTCACGGTAAATTTCCTGAAATTTCGCTTTCGGCCAAAGCAATAAATTTAAAATTTCGCGGCTTTGTCACGGTCCCAAAATGTTGGCTATATATTACACAAAAATATACATTTTCAGTGAAATAACCTTGGATGATACTTTATATTTCGCAGAATTTCATTGAATGTAGTTTTTATTTTACAAATTTAGTTGATAACTTTGATATCAGGGAGGTTCTGTAAACTTCAAAACGAAATAGGAACCCAGAAAGACGTCCAAGTTAAAACTAAACGAAACATTTTTGCTAGAACTTCCACTTCCAGATGATTAAACCATTTTCATAGCGTAAGCGTTAGCGTAGTTACGGTATACTTCGTAGATTGGATACTACAGTGATACCTCCATGAGTCGATGTTCCATAACTCGATATCGACTCATGGAACCATACTAAAAACATAATTTCATGGTTACTAAGATGGTCCCTAGAAGCAGCTTTCCAAAGAATTGCTGTTCCATGACTCGATATTTCCATGAGTCGATTGTCCCTTCAATATCGACTCATGGAGGTTTCACTGTAGCAACATTAATGTGTAATTTGATAATTTTATCCAGACTGCTTTCAGGAACCAGGTAGGGGAGTAAACCTTGACCCAATCTTCGACAATATAATCAAAAGCATGAATATTGCTATTCCTGGCCACGCCCATCTTTACCGTAACTTGGGATAGGGGAAGGAAATGTTGATGTAGCACTTACTTAATGAGAGGCCACCGACTCAGCGATACCATCATTAGTGCTACGAAGAAGGAGGTTGGGAGAGGTTTGACGTCAGGATTCTCGCCTGAAAAACAAGCGGTAGATACAGGTTATTTGTGGTTAAGTGCTGTAAATTTATCCCTTTGAATGCCGGCAATCATAAGAGAACATATTTGTTTTATTAACTGGTTTGATCATTAGATCAATAGATCATTAGATCATTCAGATGTTTTTTGTTTTCTGCTCAGAAGTAAATACAAAGCAGAACCGATCCCTGTAGGGTCATCGGATCGTGAAAAAAAACGAGGATAAAACACTATCCAATACGCGAACTATAATCGGCCAATCAATCATATCGCACGAAAACGGCCTTAGACTGATTGATTCAAGATGATTCACTACACACCATACAGGGACAATCCATAAATCGCGAGGTTTATGGATTGTCCCTATATGGTCTTGCATTGTGTGTTCTACACAGTGTATTATGTGCCTTTTCGCCTTTGACGTCTTTGAATAGATACAGATATGTGCTTTTCGCAGCTTATCTTTTTCGTACTAAGATTGCAAGAAGCCTGATTCTGTCTAGTTTGGGTTTTGGCAATGGTTAAGATAACTCAGATCAATACAGATTCATGCAAAATGGTACAGCGCAAGTGGCGCTAGTTGAAGAGCTTTAGGGAGATATTTTTATTTATTTATATTTATTTACTACACATTTTTAACTTACAGGTAAACTCAGATTAGTAAAGATAGATAGATAGTAAACGAACCGAACCAACAAGAGAGCTGTGTTTCAAATCGTAACATACCTGTAAAGAGAGAAAACAAGAACATTTATTAGCATTTACGATAATAGTTTATCCATCTTCTTCTTATATATAAGTAAAAATGTTACGAAATGAATTGATAACGAATCAACGGATTTGCCTGATTCTTTCACAGTTAGATTTTAGAAGTGTTTCAAGGTGTTTGTGTATAAAAAATCAAAGAGTTTCACGGTAAAAGTAAATAAAAAATAGGGGGGAAAACTTATGCGTGACAGAAAAAGCTTTAAAATAGTAACAGAAAGTAATAGTAATAGAAAGCTGTTTATATGAATGAGAAGCTAACGAGAAATATTTTACCTATGTTTATGAAACTCCTCCAAAATTAATTTAGTAATTCATTCTAAAGAAACCCAGAATAAATCGATGGTATATTTCTTATAATTTATGTTGACACCCTAAAAGCTATAATGGTAATCAAGTGTGTAGTTCGTTGTTTCTGAGGGAATGCAAATCCCATGATGCTCTCCGTTAATAACTTTCCTCAAGAACACTAAGCTGAGAAACAGGCACTTTCTCAGTGCGACATTAGATTAAGAAGAAGATGCGAAGAAAATATTGAAATTCAAGAATTCCTGCAAGAATCATATGCATTTGTAATAATGTGAACATCACAAAGCCTTAGGAAGATTAAATTTTATAGCCTCCAAACAGAAACTTACTAAAAGAATATATAATGGATTTATAGGGTAAATAGTCTAGAGGAATCTCAGAAAGCCTTCGTAAACCAATTTCTAAAGAGAAAAATACCTTGGGTCAATCAATTTTTATGATCGAGAGCCTGGAAGAAGTGTTAGTAGAAATCCCTGGAAGATCTATTGATAAGATAACTAAAGGAATTCCAGTATATTTGGATGAGAGTCTTAGAATTTTCACAGTTCGTAGCTACTCCAAACCATTTCGATTCAAAAAAAAAAAATCCAAATAAAAAACTTCTACAACAACAAACACTCTTACCATAGTATTCCTAGACTATCCTGATATTTTTTTTGCTGAGAACTACATTTGAAGCGCTGTAAGCGCATTTCGCAAAAATACCTACAACCATTCAATAAACTAACCACCAATCGAAAACGGTGCGCTTATTCTTTCATAATTCCACAACACAACACCGTTCCGAATTTCATCCAGCATGCTTTCGGTGTTCGGCTCAACGCTATTCTATGCAATGTCTAGCATCTTAGTCTCGCTTATTACGCGCGGTCGCACACAACCGCCACAACATATCATAACCAATAATATCGGCAATGACGCGAAGCTGATCGCGATTGTGATGACGGCAACAAAACGAACCCCCTGACTCGGAGTTGCTACAAAACAACAACAACCACCACCAGATGCTTACAACTAATTCCCTTTGCCTATTCATCGACTTTAACCGACTTTAGGGCGGCAGAGGAGGGCCTTTCGCCTGCCAAAGCTTGCACAATTTCCACAACCGGCACTGCCCTAGTCGGCACTTTTATAGGGTAATGAGCTGATTCCCATCGTTTGATCGGTGAGAATTTGCTTTTTTACCTTTAAGCAATGAATGATGTTGATGCAAACCTATGTCAAATAATTATTTAAATAAAGGCTTTTCCGTTACGGAAAAAATATGTTGATAAATCTTGATTGTTAATTGGAAGTAATGAAAGGATATTATCACTTGGCGTTACCTATTCCCGTCGTATCTATTTCTATTAGCGTCACAATCAATTTCAATTTTCGTCTCACAACTAACGGTGCACTGCTTTACAATAAAATGTTTTACTAAATCCTTAGATGGATAGACTATATAAAACATCGTCCTCTATTTCTACTGTGTGAAGCAATATATGGACTTTCCTTTAAATACATTGTCCCCATCTGTGTTAAACCCCTGAGATCGGGAAGAGCAGGAAAATGAAAATTATTGATTACGTTTTACATTTATCTATTCATTGTGAATTTTAAGGAATTGCCTTAGTGGTTGTAGTTCCATAAAATTTTGTGAATTGTAAAGGTTTTACGGCGTGCGGGTGAATGAAATATTTCCGTGAAGATTTACGAAGATCTCGCACGATGTTCCTTCGTCTATGCTATTTAAGCGAAAAAATTCAAAGTGTAAATGTGAAATGAAGTTATTAAAAATTTAGTAGTGATGGTGTGAAAATTAATGAACTATGATAGCAAACACTAAATTACACTTATAAATTTAATGCATATTTTAGTTAAATTCGAATATACGCCGTAGTGAAACGTTTTATGTTTAACTAGTGGTCCCGGCAAACTTCGTCTTGCCATCAAGTAGGCTGTTGAAAAATGTCATGGAAGCTCCCATACAAAATGATGTATTAATACTCTCCCGTTTTACCAAATTTCCCGGGAACTTCCCTGATTTTTTTCGTCACACGAACACGTCGGAACCCTTCAAGAACACAGCAGTGAAAGAATCGTGCAAACTGGTTGTCCCATTCTCAAGCCATTTCGTGACATACAAACACCACTCCATTTTTATTTATATAGATATGACGGGAATAGGCACTTGCGACGAAGCAGCTCAAACCCTGACCTAACTTATCTCAAATCCATTCGTTGCGCCGCTTGCTTAGCAAAGTTTTGATCAATGAACGAACAAAACGGGTTCGTCGGTGAGCGAACGCAAGCCAACCGCCAATAAAACCGCCGCGGACGAATAAGGCTTTGCAAGAGGTGGTGTGTTCTTTGGTTGGCACGCCGTTTCTTTCACCACCATCCAGGCGATTTCAGGCGGTAGGCTTGTGGGAAAGCGCGGCGGGTTGCAAATATTACGTGCACGTAATTTATTATATTTAGTCATATTCGCGCTGACGAGAAGCGGTTACGTGGATGGTGTAGTGACTGAGCCTTCTAGTGTTGTCCTGCGCGATTGTGGTTAAGTTTAGGCAGAGAAGGGGTGCTCGGTGAGAAAGCGTTGCGCAATAGACGTCTCTCCACGGTTGTCCAAAGCTTGTTTGGGCTGAACCGGGAAAAATTGATACTATCGATCAGATGCAAATTGTTTTCGCTGATAAATGTTACTCGTTTGAGAAACATGTGAGTGCTACTAAAAGAATTAGGTGCTAGAATATCTTACGTCAAAGACATCATGAAGCAAAATTTAAACTCGTAATGCTGTAATGTTTGTTAGGCTTAGTTTCGCCTAAAATTCAATTAGATTTGTTCATAGACACACAAAATGAAACAAGGGCATGTTTTGTATTGTATTTGTACTGAATTGATGCTTTGTAGTTCGCATTCGTCAAAATAAGTGTACATGAACTATGCGGCTCCCAATTTTTTTAATCCTCAAATCTTCCCCCATTAGTCTTTGAATTTTGTTGTATAAGTTTGATTTGAAAAAAAAAACTGTCTGGTCTACGCCTAGCTTTTTCCTATTAGATACCAATACAGGAGCGTCTGGTGTCTAAAAAATAGAACTTTAACAACCTTATTCCTGGAAAGAAAGACCAGAAAAAGAGCAAAAAGTACTCCAAGTGTTTAAACAATGAACCATTAGAATATCAAAAAGTACCTGTATATTCAGGTATTTGCTCAAAGTTTCCTCCAGGTATTATGGCGAAGTATGCCATTACTGAAATTTGTACGCATCGTTGATGATTGTTGCTAATTCATCTCACGATTTCTAATCAAAGAAAGTCAGTTGGTTTTGCACTGACACAGCTGAAAAAGTATCAGCATACTTTATGCATGTTAGCGCGTACAGTGATACTTTTTCAGGGTGGTGAACGAACTGGTGCATCTATATGCACCCTTTTTTATTTAATTGGCGGTTCTTTCGAGTTTTATCATCATCAGCATTTTTGCCAACATGTGTATAGCCGAGAATGACAGAATACCTCCTTCTTTTGATTGCTTATCGTTCTTTCTCGTTCACCATCCAGCTTCTTCTTCTTCTTTCTGGCGTTACGTCCCCACTGGGACAGAGCCTGCTTCTCAGCTTAGTGTTCTTATGAGCACTTCCACAGTTATTGACTGAGAGCTTACTATGCCAATGACCATTTTTGCATGCGTATATCGTGTGGCAGGTACGAAGATACTCTATGCCCTGGGAAGTCGAGAAAATTTCCAACCCGAAAAGATCCTCGACCGGTGGGACTCGAACCCACGACCCTCAGCTTGGTCTTGCTGAATAGCTGCGCGTTTACCGCTACGGCTATCTGGGCCCCATATCACCATCCAGCTACTGAAGACTATTATAGCACCTATTCAAACTGCAACACTTTTCGGGGAAACGGGTCATTCGGAGAAATGGCATACGGGGAAAAGGCTCATTCAGGGAACTGACATTCGGGGAACCGACTTTCGAGGAACCAACATTCGGAAAAACGACATTGACTTCGATGATTCTGAACGCAATTTTGGGCGTCCATTGGTTGAATCATTAATTTTGCCTTAAAAAGAAGGCTTTATATTTATACTGTTCTTTATATTTATACTGTTTTAAATTTTATTATTTAGTTAAGCTAAATGTTAACCATTTTTATGTTTTGCTGTTTTATCAGTTCGTGCAAGACATGCTGTTAGAATGATAATTACTTTGAAACCTGCCAATATTCAACTTTTTTTTTGCAAGCGCATGATCTCCTTTCAAGATATGCTGGAAAAATATTATTTCAATCAACTTTCTTTCGATAATAGACAGTGTTTTTGATGTACATTTACAAAATTGAAATTTAAATTGAATCGTTCAAAAATTTGTCACAAATATTTTCTTTCAAAAATGTGTTGTTCATTTGAGTTATGCTCTGAGAAGATTTGTTTTTTGCGTTAGAGACTTAAACATTTTAAACGAAAAATAATCTGTTCTCGTATATAGGCTGTTTTTGCATTACGCTGCAAAAATAGATCTTTGGATAAGAGATTTTAATATTTTGCAAATAAATTTTCTCTTCTTTTACGTCCAAACTGGGACAGAGCTTGATCTGCAGCGAAATATTCTATGAGCGTTCTCTTTATTAATAACTGCAAACATTCTTTGCCAATTTGTAAGCCAATATAAGTCTAAATGAGGCTTATAGAGACTATATTCTAATTGTAGTAATTATTTTGCACATCCCTAGACTGGCTAGTCACATCTGTAGTCTGTGTGTTAAGTCAACGTTCAATCTACTACCACTCTTGAATAAAATACGGGGCAGTTGGTCGTTATTCAGTTGCCTATCATTCAAGTGTCGTGGTTGGAAAAGGCTGGGACTCGATTAGTTTGGTTTGTCCTTGTTTGAGGTTCACAAATTTACTATTTTCAAATATGTATATCGCAACAAACTCCAAGATACTCTATGTTCTGGGATATGGAGAAAATTATTATTCCGGAAGATCTTCCACCAGACCCGTCACGAGTTTTATTTAGTTATGCTCTCTAATGTCACTACGACTGAAATATCTCTGAACAACCAACACGCTTATTGATAACCCACATTTTTTTTGCTATAGACTCGTTGGTATTGATCTCGGTAAAAGCGAAAATGCCGATATTCATTCTAAGTCAATCATTATGCCAAACGGCCATTATGCCAAACGATCATTATGCCAAACGGCTCTATGCCAAACGACCTTATGCCAAACGACTTTATGCCAAACGGGGTACAATCGAGAATTACAACTATAAAGTACGAGCCTGGGATTGAAACCATGACCATTTAAATTGCTTATTAACCCCTCTACCGGCAGCTTCATTTTTTACCGCTAAATTCAAATTCAAATCGTTATAACTTTTTTGTTTTTCAAAATTTTTGCATCATTTTTTCATAAGTTCTCAAAAAACTCTTCTAGTTTTAGGATCTGATATTGATCATTGGTCATCTGGTTTTAAAAATATTCCAAAATTCCTTGGGGGACCGACCCGTAACCAGAACCCCCCGTTGATTTCTCAGGCTACAGATTTTTAATCGTATTCGGATATTCACTTTTCGGAACAATACATTTATGAGAGAATGTTGTGAAAAAATGAAGCAATTTGGTGCAGCAGTCTTTAAGTAATAAGCATTTAGGTTTCTGGAACCACGCTGGCCAAATAAAAATCTTAAAAACTTCAAAAAACATAATATCGTAATTTCCAGATATCTCCAAGAATTGTTAATTGATTTGTATGATTTTTTCAGAGTAGCTCCTTATTACCTGGCATTATATAGCCCTCTAAAAGAGTTGTTTGAGAACTTGTGAAAAAATGGTGCATAAATATAGAAAAACACAAAAGTTATAACGATTTGAATATTTATTTTGCGGTAAAACATGAAGCTGCCGGTAGAGGGGTTAAGCAGATGCGGTAGCCATTAGACCACCAACTTCGTCAAGCAACTTCTAGGCGAAATATGTTTAACACAAAAATCACAACTTTTGTTAACATGCCATGACAATATTTCCTGTATTTTATAATGTTCTAGTGTGAACATTCTGAGAAAAAAGCATTTACGGCTTTTACGAACATGATTTCCTTACCATTTAGATATTGATTCCAGCCTCGTCCAGAGTTTCTATTCCACTCACACAATCTACCAATGCCCTTGGATCTAATACCTTGGACAGATTTTGGTTGATTATTCGAGCTTAAGGACTCACGAAAAACTCGAATAGTTCAGATGAGATTTTTATCTTTAGTAGATTTGTTAGCAGTTAGCATATTTGCTAACTGTTAGTTTGTGTTCTAACAAACTCTGGAACATTAATTCTATTTCCTGATTCAGTTTTGGAATATGACAATCTCAAAATGATCAACTGCCTGTCATAAATCAATTTGATTTGAATTTATTGCAACACTTCGAAGCTATAGTAATATTGAAATTACCGTTCAATACTTGAAAAAACATAGCATATCATTATACAGTACATTTGAATTTGATCGCCAACTAATTTCTCAAGCAGCTACTGCCCGTCTGCGACCTATTGGGCAGCTATTGGCCTTCTTAAAGTATATGCCATCAATCAGCATATTCCAATTCCAATTTGTCGATACAAACGACCAAACTTTACTGCAAGCTACCAACCACAGAAAAGAACAATGCCACAGCACCGATACGAATTTGTTGGTTCCTTCCCTTAGCGCTACCGTAGTCGCGCGATCATCATCCACAATACAGTGTTGGACAATAAATATACTACTTTTTCGATTTTCCATACAAAATGTTATATGGTAGGCTAAATCTCAATTATTTATGAACCGATTGGAATTAGTTTTTCACAGCATTAAATACATAACTTGATTTCAAAATATATTTTTTCAATTACGAGTTCAAAATACCTATAAAGTAAGATTAACTCATTGTCTTTCGAATGAGACACAGAGAGTTCCAATTAGACATGTATTCCCAGAGATATACACAGAATACTTTTGTATGTTTTGTTAAACTTTTGCACAGGAGTGTATGTTGGAATTCAAGTTATGTCTGAAGAACTGTAAAAATTTCATTCAAATCAATCCATGAATAACTCGGATCTGCCTATCTGAAGTTGATTATTTCGTATGGTAAATTGAAAAAGTTACAAATGTTTTGTCCATCACTGCATGCCCGAACAACCGTTATACTTCGCGCGCCACCACGGTGCATCGCCTCGGGTTGTTGCCCACTAAATTACAAGCCACGCTGCGTGCTGCCACCGACGAGGTTGTCAACACGAGGTCCATTCCAGTTGTCGTCCGTCTCCGTCGCCCTGCCGATGATGGTGACAACGCACTGTATTGCGCAAAGCGACAATCACAACAGCGAAAAAAAAACTGAATTTAAAGCCAAATTTTCAACATTCAATCGGGCAACGAGCTCGGCCGAACCGAACCGGACCGGATGGGCTCCGAATATCGCGAAGCGAAGCGACATTTCGATTATGCAATTTTGTTCTTTTTTTTTGCTGAAATTCCAAATTTGGATCAACATGTGAAAAAGGGGTTTGATTGTCGATTCTAAGCCTGTTGAGTCTTGAAGGCTTTGTTATTGGAATTGTGGAAGATACAAATATTAAGAATAAAAAAAATAGTATTTCTATGAATGTAGGAATTAACTGTAAATTGGTGAGCTCGTTTCATTTTTTTTTCAAAATTATAGCATATCCTTTTTTTTTTGAGAAAATGAAAAAAAAACATATATCTTCTTAAAATAAAACAATCTCAACACTCCTAGAAACGCTATTTCCAGCAATTTATCAAACAAAATCTCTGTCGAAGCTTGCAAGTTGATATCTTTTGGCCAAACAATCAAATATATTTCAGTAAAAATCGTCGAAAAATTTCTAACTCTAACCGTAGATGATTTTTTGAAGATCATGTAAACAAATCCAGGAGCAATTTATATCGATAAGCCATGATTAAATTTTTAGCTGTATCTCAGAAAAGGCAGGAGAAATTCCTGTCAGTAATTTTACATAAATTCCCAGTAAAATTGCTTGAGATATGTTTGGTGTAACCCCAGAAAAAATGTCTGACAAACAATCTTATAGAACCTTAGTGGTGTATTAAATAGAAAACCTAGAAAGTTTGTCTTGAATTCTACAATAAATATCTAAGAAATACAGGGGCCCAGATAGCCGTAGCGGTAAACGCGCAGCTATTCAGCAAGACCAAGCTGAGGGTCGTGGGTTCGAATCCCACTAGTCGAGGAACTTTTCGGGTTGGAATTTTTTTCGACTTCCCAGGGCATAGAGTATCTTCGTACCTGCCACACGATATACACATGCAAAAATGGTCATTGGCATAGTAAGCTCTCAGTTAATAACTGTGGAAGTGCTCAGTAGAACACTAAGCTGAGAAGCAGCTGAGTCCCAGTGGGGACGTAACGCCAGAAAGAAGAAGAAGATCTAAGAAATACCGTAGGGTTTTTTTTTCTAAAATTCTTTTAAAAATATCGATAGAAATGAAATTAAGGCTTTTTGTTGTTGTTTGAATTCTAAAATATTTTTTTGTCGATTATATTTGAAAATTTCTTTAAGAATTCTAACAGAACTTTTTCTAGGAATACTTCCAGAAATTTAAGATGTACCAGAATGAATACCTTTCTGTACAGATATTTCATATAATACATATATCATTTCACACAGATAAACCATGCATTAAAACTTGGAAACTCTGTAAAACCATAAAAAATATAATTAACGAGCGACACATTTCCAAGTTACGTTTTTTCCGCATCGGACGCTTTAAAGATGACAACGACCCACGAGGACGATCGATCTTTTTCGAACTTCGATAACGTCAAGCACACTCGTCCAAGTTGGTGTGTGTTTTCAAGATTCCCAAAAAGTATGCCCGGTATGGATGGGACTCAATAAAAAGGCTGAACAGTTGCATCATGATAAATTTGATGGTCTCACTACTTTTCGCTACGGGCGGTTGCGCTAACGCATCGCTTTACTAGAAACAACCTTTGAAGTTTCGCTCAAGTGGTAGTTGCTAATTTTAAGGGTCAATCAGCATCTGGTTATGGTTTAAGTTTTGTTTTGCATATAGACATAAGGCACACACACAGACGCACTTACGCATGGCGGCGAGACTTGCCGAGTGGGACCGGTTTCGCAACGATCCGATTGCGGCGGTTCGATGATCGTTAATGGGCAGCATTTTTGTTTTCGGCAAAAGCACGATGAAGCCAAAACTAATTGGTATTTTGATTGTCAATTGAACGGTTTTGGCTTGGCTCGAAGACCTGACGGGGTTTCTTCGGTCACAGTACCAAAAGGGAACCATCATTCAATGAAGAAGATGGTATAATCTGTAATCGTTGCCACTTGGATACCTGTATGGGCCGCCATATGGTTTTGGATATGATGATGTGTCCTAGATAAATGTGTCCGACCTTCGAATTAGCGAAATTCGGACGACCACTTGAAAATTTGTGGTGTTCTGGTAATTATTTGAAATTTCAAATTTGTAAAATAACACGTGAATCGGCATTTCACATAATAGAGCCATTAGGTGATAGGGCAAACGCTCCCTTAGTGGAGGTAGCTCCAATAGTGGAGGTAGTGTGTTTTGGCATGTTTCGCGCTAATAAATGATTATGTGATATTTTTGTATTATGTACGATGTGAAAATGATACAAGTAATCGAATAATATTCATGAAATTTAACCGTAAAACTATTTAAAACAATTATTTTGCTTAATTTTTTTGCTCCTTTGCACCTATAGTGGTGCATCAGTACCCATAGTGGAGGGTCCCATAAGAAATCAATGGTTTGCGCCACTAAAGGAACCATCCTTAAAATATACCTCCACTAAAGGAACAGTGTTCCTATTATTGGTGCAAGGCTTTTTGCAGGGAAATTTCAAATGAATCGTGATTTTTATACATTTGAATGATAGAAGGATTTGAGATCTATCGAATGATACGTTAAAATCATATATTTCATGATCTTAACACCGTGTTTTAGCAGTTTTCCCTTAGGTGCACCACTAATGGTACACTTGCCCTAGTGGACGGCTTTGAGGCAATAATTACTAGACAAAAGATTAAATGCTTAATCACTAGTTGTTTATGGTATGAAAAACACCCCAGGTAACCAATAAGCACTTAAATAAGCCGCGCAGTAGACTGCATACAGCATTTGCTCTGCTTGCTGCCCTATGAAAGCAAGTTCATAGCTTAGCAGCAATGCTCCAGCACAAGCATTGCTGTTTAACATCTATCGGTTCTTAATAAGCATTTGAACTGCACAGGCTATTTTCGAGTAATAGCAAACAAAATGCTTTCCAATAGTCACACGAATGCAACGAAAGAGCAGTACGGGTTGTGTGTTACATGTTTGACTCCACTTTTTATCTCTTTCTCACCCACGTCCCGGTTCTGGCATTTCATGGAGACGATTTAGAGTGGAAGAGGGATAGTTAAAAACAACCTGATTTCCACGGTAGAAAGGAACATCCGCAAAGCTACCATTCTCTGTTTATCGGAGCGCTAGTTTCACAGATCTTTCTGACGTGTGGGATAAAAAAAGTATCAACCCATCTTGATCTGCTTCCATAAACGGGTTCCTACATTAGATTACTTTTCACAGGGCCATCCATAACGAGTTGGTTCGCAATTGAATGTTCCTACGGACAAAACATACCTTATGTAGGGCATAAATCAATGCTCGACAATACATCAACTGCAGCATACCCTGCAGCGTCGTCGATATCGTCACTAATAATCTCCAGGTTATCAGTTCGGGCCGCAAAATGTAGAAAACGAACAAAATAAATCAACAGCAACGAGAAAAGTATTCATAATTAGGACAAAGCTGGGAGAGACGAGTTAGGGTGAGAAATATTTTTGTTTTGTTTTTTTTTTTCTACAAGCAAACGTTACGGTTTTTGACAGTAAAATGCAACGTTTCTGAAGGTGCAGCATTGGAACAGCCCGATATTTCGCCAAAACCTGCTATGAAGTAGCACTACTAGCAGTTATCTGCTCAATCAGCATTAAATGCCCTGCCGTGCTGGCGCATATAATGCTGATTAAATGCTTTTTAAAATGCTTATTGGTTACTTGGGATTTCTCACTTCTGCATATATAATTTTTATTTTTATCAAACGAGTATTGCGCGTAATGGAAAATATTTGCACTTCGACTTCGATTTTGACATCTCGATAAAAGTTTGTCTTTCGAATGTTTAGCAAAGCAGAAATAAATTTACATTTTATCCAAATTTTCATTAAAGGAACAGAAGTGAGTCCCCATTATTATCTAATTTGTATTAAAACATATGTTTAATGCTGGCAACACTGTTCATGTAAAATACATTTTAAAGTGCGCTAAGTGTCATCAATGCCAACACTGCTAAAAAAGAGAATGACTAGATATCTCTAAACTTGAAGAAGATAGCAACTTCGAGTGCTGAGAAAAATTCATTGTCAATTGTTACATAATTGATAAAAAATATATTGATAGCTGGCAGGACCGCTCATGAAATATCAAATATGGTGTTAAATAGACAATCCAAATCATCTACAAAGGTAACACTGCGGAACACATTTTTGTCTGAAGCACCAAAATACAATTTTTTCTTAATTAAGGGTTGCTAAATCCATTTCTATTTCAAAACATCATTGCACGTTTAGTTTCTGAGATATTGGCTGATGAAAATGCTGAATTTGGCTGTTTTAGCAAACTTGCATGCAAGTTTTCCAGCTTGTATGACAATATATTTGCTTAATTTGTAACAGATTTCAAACTTCATGTATGTCACAATACTTATCAACAAAGTTTATCATACTTTCGATGCTTGAAAGTAATTTTTTGATGGTTTAGAAAAGTATTGAATTTTGCTTTATAAGAGAAACAAAGATTTTTGTATGGGGATAGCAAGCATGCTGAAAAAATCGATTTAATCTAAATTTAATCGTGCAATTTCAACCATTATATCTGAAATGAAAGTCTGAGTCTTAGTTTGCATGTTTAAAGGATTATACCACAAACAATTTTAATAAATCATACTTTGAATTTTATGTAAACATCAAGAAAACCGGTGTTTTACCCAACTTTGGTGACCTGTAGCTAAAAATTGTGACGTGCTAGAACATTTCTGAGATTGGCGTCAGATTTAGCAATCGCAAATCCACTAGAAACACATTATTGAATCCTTGAGACACGCAAAACTGTCATTTTTATTACGCTCGTAGACGCCATTATTACTGATTTTACACCAGCTTATGTAGCTTGGGAAAGGTGTAACGTCGTCCAAGGGGGTCTTAGTGAGAACAAAATCACATTTCAGGGCCGTTTACGTTGCTTTTCATTGAAGACTTGCAGGATTCCAGTAGGGATGTTAGTAGGATTATAGTTGATTATAAGCTTTTCTGTAACGTCCTCTACATCTCCCGTTTTAATATGGGGTCTATTTTATAAGTCGAGTCGATCATAATGACTCGACAGGAGTCACTGTCGACCGAATAATTCGCTCGACTCAGCTCTGTCACTCGATTTTTTCGACAGTTGTCACTCTATGTGACTGGATTACTATGGAAGTCGACGGGTGACATCTGAAATATGCAAGCTTGCTTTGATCGACAATAAAAACAGACGAGTCACATGAATCTGCTCGATTTACAAAATAGGCCCCTAAATGAGATCTACTACCGGTCTTGAATGTGTAAAAACCATGTCCCGAAGTTGGTAACTTAGGGGTCTATTTTATAAGTCGAGTCGATCAAAATTACTCGACTGGTGTCACTGTCGACCGAAAAATTCGCTCAAATCAGCTCTGTCACTCGAGTTTTTCGACAGTTGTCACTCTATGTGACCCCCTAAGGGGCCTATTTTGTAAATCGAGCAGATTCATGTGACTCGTCTGTATTCATTGTCGATCAAAGCAAGCATGCATATTTCAGATGTCACCCGTCGACTCCCATAGTAATCCAGTCACATAGAGTGAAAACTGTCGAAAAACTTGAGTGACAGAGCTGAGTCGAGCGAATTTTTTGGTCGACAGTGACTCCAGTCGAGTCATTTTGATTGACTCGACTTATAAAATAAACCCATTAGTCTCTATTTTAGACAAAGTTGTCTTCTTTTCTTTATTCTGATTGCAGTGCGTCTTGCTTCAAGATACCTTCAGAAACTATTATACTTATTATTTTTCACAGGTTCTTTAGGAATTTCTGTTCAGATTCCTCGAGGAAAACTTAAGGAATTCTCCTAAAGATTTATGCAAAGATCTCTTCAGGTATACTTCTGGGATCTCCTTACGAAATGTCTCAAATTCATTCCACCATTCATATCTTCCAGGGTTGGTTCAAGGGATGATTAGCTATTTTTCGTTATTTGCTCCAGGACATCTATAAACACTACAATGCGTTTCCTGACTATTTCGATTTCCCCAGTTGTAATTCTTCATGCTATTCAGCATGACCATGCTGAGGGTCGTGGGTTCGAATCCCGCTGGTCGAGGATCTTTCCGTAAAGGAAATTTTCTCGATTCCCAGGGCATAGAGTATCTTCGTACCTGCCACAAGATATACACATGCAAAAATGGTCAATCGGTAAAGAAAGCTCTTAGTTAATAACTGTGGAAGTGCTCATAAGAACACTAATCTGAGAAGCAGGCTTTGTCCCAGTTGGGACGTAATGCCACAAAGAAGAAGAAGAATTATAGAAGATCTTCCAAAGTTTCCTACAGGAGTAATCTAAAGAAAAAAAATCTATAGTTCTTAAAGCAATTCATTTGGGAATTTTTCCAGAAAGATCTACAAGATTTCCTATGCCAGTTGCTTCAGTTATCCTTTCACATTTTCCCTAGGAGTTGCTCCTAAAAATCTTCCTGGGATTATCCGAGGATATATAATTAACACTCTTCTAGGAATTCCTCTTCAAAATTGACCTGGGATTACTCATGAAGCACCTTCAGAAATTTCCCTGTAGATTTCTCCAACATTTCATGCGAAATAACGCTTGCAGTTCTTCCAAACAATTTTTCGTGTATTTTTTTCAAGTAAAATCTTCATGGCTTCTTTAAAAGTGCATCTTGGGTTCCACACTACTGCCAATAATATTCTAGTGAATTCCAATCGTCTTAGAAATTCACTTACGAAATCCTTCGAGACTTCCTCAAAAGCCCAAGAACTCTTAACTTTGTGGGAGTTCATCTAAGGTTACTTTCAAAATAAATCGAGTTTAATCAGATGTTATTTTGAGATTTCCCTCTGAAATATCTCCCGGATGTTTTTTATAAATTTCATCAACAATTTCTGGAAAATAATCTTGATCTCTGATGGAATCTCTGAGGTAACTTAAGTACCCTTAGAAAAATTCTACGTTAAAATTTTGAAGGTCTTTAACGAAATCCTTAGGAAGTCCGTAAAAATCGCCAAATAGACTTCTGAATAAATCATTGGAGATCATTTGGTTTTAAGCAAACCTTGGGCAAATATATCAATCTTAAAGGCATTTCATTAATCAAGAATTTTAAATCCCGACTCAAAACACAGAATTGAGGAAATGTCCAAACTTTCGTAGAATACCTAATTAAGATTCTACCTCATTACCCCGAATGTCAGCAACCCGAATGCCATCACCCCGAATTCCATATCCCCGAACGATCCATTACCCCGAAATCTGAAATCACAGGGCAATGTCATTGAAGGTAATTTTTCATTCGGGGAAACAGCATTCGGGGTCTGGAATTCGGGGTAGTGGCATTCGGGGTAATGGGGTAGAATCATAATAATAATAAAAATCATTGCTTTCTAGCGCTACTTCGCCAGCTAATATTTCCACTTCCATATCAATTCAGTCCATTGGCGTAGTTAGGATTTTTTTCTGGAGGGGGGCTGGAGGGGGCCAAGCATTTTTTTCATTTTACAGTAGTAATGTCGGTTGCAATAATCACAATTTTCACAAATTTTGTAGTTTACATAGATTTGTATTGATTTTATTTATTTCATTAGTGATATTTGAAAATTTTAATTTTCGCTACAAGAAATATTCATTCATCATCTGATCCAGTAAAAAAAACTCACGAGGAATGTTTTTTTTTGTGATTTATCCTCAAACTTCTCATATATTTAATCATGTGATTTTAAGAAATTCCTCTGAGAATTCATACTGAAATTTCTTCATTGATTATTTCCGTACTTTTTAGTGCTTTTTCCAAGAAATACTTTACCAGTTTTCACTGAGTTCCTCCTGGAGTTCCCACGGAATATCATTCACAGGATTAGTGGTTATTCATCAGATTTTTTTCTGAAGATTCTTTAGGCTTTCTGATCGCACCAGAAGACTTCTCGATGTCAAGTTGGCTTGAAAATCGCTTGAAAAATTCCACCAGAGAATGCTTTGAAATTCTTTCAACAATTCTTTGTTTGTTTGTGTTCTTTTTTTGTTTTTCTTTGTAAGTTTATATTATCTGTTGTTAATTTAATATTTGTTTAAAATTTTTTGGAATTACTGAGGAAGAAGAAATAGTACAAGAAATTCTAGTTGTCTCACCAAAACTGTCTTCAAGATCACCAAGCATGGATTCTTCAGAGAGTTCACCAACCGTTTTTCCAACTTTACTCTTGAGGTTCTTCTTTAAAATGTCTCTTCAGATTCCTTCAAAAAATCTCTCAGTAAATCTCTCAGAAATTCTCCAATGATCTCTTGCAAAACTCGCAGCAAAAAATATTCAGTCATTCCCGAAGAAACATTAATTCATCCTTATAGGTTTATTCTATGGAGTCTTTCTAAATGTTCCTCTATATTTTCATGAGAAATTAAAAATGATTAAATTGGACAAATGTTCTTAGCGATGTCTCAGAGACCACAGACCTATCTGCATTTTTTCACAGAAAATCCTCTAATTGTTTCTTTAGATTAGCTTCAAAACACACTTGAAAAAATGTATTACAATTTCTCTCAAAATTATTATAAAAGAAAATTTTGAAAAATCATTAATTTCTATAAAATTTGTAAAGGAATACGTTTAACTGTTATTTCAATAACTACTTAAAAATTTTGCGAGCCTTTTTTAGGAATATCTCTAGAGTATAATATTATTCTTAGCTTGGAATATCGCCCTGAGATTCTTAAAAAAAATCACCATACGTTTATCCCAGTATTTTTCAGAGATTTTTATTATAACAGTTCTTGCGATTGTATAAAACATTAAACTGATTTGGCTGCAAAAAATAAAATTTCTGAAACTTTTTAACGAAATTTCTGACAATGCGGTATAGTGAAGTAGGATTTATAGAAATTATTACAAAATGTTTGGTTCTTTTTTCTTCGTCTTTTATAACGGACAATGATTGGCGTTGAAACGGACTCAATTTTACTGAAGGCATTTGTATCTTGAAACAAGTGTTTTGCACGAACTTCAGAGGTTTATGACACCATGGCAAACAGATTGATGTAGAAACTGTTTATTTTTTGTCAATTAGCCGACATTCTAAACAAACTTATTTGTAGGGACTTTTTTTATTATTGTGTTATAACTGTAGAAATTCAACGCTAAAATATTGACAGTATTATTTTCAAAAAATTGCCAAAGATGTCTTATGGTAAAATTAAATCTTAGATTTAACTGAATTCAAATCCTGCAAAAAAAAAATGCGTTACTTTGAAATGTTGATGAGCAATTCCTAATGGACTTTCAGAAATCAGGAACCAAAAGTAAAAGAATTCTGCAAATTTTCAAAAATCCTAGAATTTACCTTTTTTTCTGTAATTTTTTTGAAGTATTGCTTTTCTTTAGTGTGAAAAGATTTTTGTACAAGGTTCCTCACAAAAACGTCATGCGAAAGAAAGAAAACAAAAAAAAAATGTTGAAGTGGGCAGAAGAACAACAACAACAGATGAGCGACGAATGTTGTTTTGAAAATTAAGAGATTAATAATTTATAATATTTTCTCTAGAGGTGAATGATTACAGGATAATCAAAACAATAAAACATTTCTAACAAATTAAAAAAATACATAAATTTCTCAAGAAGTTCCTTCAGAATTTTCTTAAGAAAGTATCCTTTAAATATTTCATTACTCCTGGATTCTCCAAAATTCTGCCAGAAACCCTCTAGGAAATTCACCTGAAATAGTACAAGAATTCAACTACAGATAATATTTCTGAAGGTTTTAAATGAACTTCTAATAGTACTTTCAGCAAGCTATAATATTTCACATATTCAATGAATTTTTGGAGGCATTACGAGAAACACCTTCAACTTTTGAAAGTTTAAGTATTTTTTTAGTTGAATCCGGAAAAAATACTCCGAATCAATTTATGGATAAAAAGTAGAAATAGAAGGAATAGTTGTCCTCCAGGAGAAACTCAAGTTGAGAGCGTGACAAATCACAAAATATTATGATTTTCAAGAGATTTGTAGCAAATTTCTGAAGCCGACTTTCAATATTCCTTGAGGAATTTTAGAGATCATCGAAGGGTGGCTTAAACATTATGTTGCAAATTCCTTGGAAATTAGTCAACTTCTTTATGAAATTTCTTCAGAATTCTTCAGAATCATAATGCAATAAATATGCTGCTTCATGTTTAAACATTCAAAACAGCATTGTTGGAATTATTCAGAAAATACGAATTTTAGGAACCGGAAGGAGATGTCGAAAAATTGCACTTATCGCGTACAACAGCAAGCTTTTTCTAGCGATAACCAATCAAGCGTCAGCCGGAGGATTTCTTCCGGTTATCGCGCGGTTTTCAGTCAGAAGTCAGAACCACCACGCTGATGTTGTGTACGACAAGCGAGGTTTTCCTACTATTGTTGCACAAAAAATATTGTTACTACTGAAGAGTTTTTCATCAATATTAAGTCATGTAAATTGATTCAGAAGATTTTTCTTCACGTTAGAGTCATGTGAATTGTTTATTTATATTTATATTTATTATCATCAAAAATTATGGGGAGGAAGGAGGGAGGGGGGGGTGCCGGGTTGACTCTGGGGAGACGGCGATGACACTAATTTTGAAGGCCCCTAAATCGAGCTACGCACCGGGCCCCACATACCCTAGCTACGTCACTGATGATACTGCACGATACGAATCGAATGATTTTTGGCAAGTTTCGGCTCCTCTTCTATCATAGCTGGACAATGTCAATGTAAATAGACTAGGCACAGACAAACAGACGTAACAGTTAGAACAAATTTCTTCAAAATCCATCGCCCAGTTTACACCATCATCATCTGGTGAGCATGTTGCACGAAAAGGTGTTTCGTGCAACAAGACCGACAGATGGCGGTAGTGGGAAACGTCAAACGCAAAGAGAAACGATGCGCGCACCTCTGGTTGTGAGATTTGTAACATAGCGAATTTTAAATGATCGTTAAATGAGTGGTCGATGGAAATTTCGTCAGTGTTACGTCTGTTTGTCTGTGGACTAGGCTTTTCCATCTGAGATCAGTGATAGTCGCTAAATGAGGAAAGAATTTGTTGACTTAAGTATACCCTATAATTTCGCTGCCTTTCGAATAGATTTACCACTATTTTCACCAATCCAATAAAATTTTGGAGATTGCTTCCTTGTAATCATTTTGTTTCTTAGTTTTTCAACGCAGTTTTAGCATGTGTACCGATTTTCAATTTGTTTTCGTGATTTATCGCTGAAATATTGGGTTTACTTAAAATATATTTGTATTTGAGGATCACTGAGCTGCACACTCTGTTGAAAAAACTTTTAGGGCGAGATCATGGGAGATCAGTGAAGAATCATGGGGATCATGAGAGATCAGGAACCCGCACAGTGTTTCCTAGTATTAGAAAATTGGGAATTAAATCTGCATCGCATTTCATGTTTTTACATTCCCGAGACTTTCGAATTTGACGTCTTGCAGTTGTTTCAGATCGAATTTCGATTATCTCAATTAACGTTTTAATACTCATACTACTTTGATAGCTATTATCCATTTCATCATCATTTAACATTCATGATTACTATCTACTTGCAACTTAAATTTATTATGATTTAATTTAATCTAATGGAACAGTGTTGCCATCTAACGATCGGAATATGTGTCACTTATGACAGCATAGGGAAGTCTTCAAGTTTGGTTCAAAATGGTAGCAAAAAATCATGACATCATGACACCTTGAGGAGATATTGATCGTTAATCCGAATTTAAGTCTTATAAAGCAGTCCTAAAAAAAGATTGAAGTGCATTATTTATCTACAGATTTGAATGCTAAAAAACCCTTTCTCACGATCTTACATGTATGCATTTATAAAGCTGTACAAACATTGATGCAAGCATAATTCAGGCTAAGATCCTCTTCTTATTTGTACAAACAACGGTAAGAAAACTGCGTTAAAATTCGTGCAAGATAGACCTCATCATCATCGCCATCAGTGACAGTCAACCAGAAACATCATCCGTCATTCGTCATTAAAGCAAACATGAAAAGCAAAATTTAACAAACTACCTATCTACCTTGTCGGTTTGTACACAGTGCTTAAGAAACATGTATACACTCCACCTTCTCTTCTCTGATAACGGTTATTTGTTTTGTTGATCGTTTATGACGACGACTTAGTAAGTAGCACGCAAAACTGAACCGCCACAGCATTAGCTCTCGATGGTAGTATGACTAACAGTGCCTGCGCCACCTCTATCTGCATAGCTTTGTATTACTAAATTCAACTGCGCATAACGTCGCGCTCTAATGTAGCATTCTGCATTTTTTCTTCTGTTTTGTGCGATGGATTAACTAACAAAATTAAACCATTGCTAAAGCAAAGGTGTTAACAGGAATGTTTCTGTTTCGTTTGGTTTGATTTGTAGGTTGATTCGAAGCGTTGCCAGACAGCGCCAGGCACTGCCGATTGAACTGAATCGATATTGGAGCCATCGTTGAAGGTAATTAGCTGTACATTAAGCAGCTGTTGGTTTTTTTTTTAGCGCAATAATGAATCAATTAATTAATTAGGTAGCGTTAAACGAAGACACGTCACATCGTTTACTAAGTACACGCATCATGAAAGATGCTCGAATTCCTTTCTCCCACTGTCCTTAAAAAGTTCTCCCGAAATCCCGTTAATAGGGCGATATTACAAACTGAAAAGGCAATAGATGGCTCTTTTTTAGTGGTAGTAAAAACGAAATTATGAAGCAAAGAAAGCACCACGGAAGATGAACTAAACACAAAAAGTTATGCATTTTCATACGCTTGATTTCTAATCACCCCTTTATCGATCCAGCTTCCAAATTGCGGATAATTTACGTTTTTCATTATTTTCCATACGTTTTGACAGTTCTCGACTACCATTCTTCCATGCGCTTGTGATGGAAGTTTGAGAAATTTGAGAATCCAGCGTAGCGCGATCAGTGAGTGGAATACAAACACCAGTGGCGGCCAGTAAGAGAAACTGAATGTTTTCTGTAATTTTTGTCGCTGGCGCCAACTGTTAGCGCTTAAGAACGAAATAAACAGAATTGTTTGGAAGAATATTAGGGTAACATATCCTTCCAAATAATTTTCCAGAAATCATTTTGAAGATACGCTCAGGTTTTACTCCAGGTATTTCTCCGGAGATTGCTTTAGAAATTTCTCTTGAAATCTTTCTTAGGATCACTTCTGGGATTAATTCAGCATTACCTACAAAATTTCTTTCAATAAATTTCTTCTAACTATATCGTGGAGAGATGCCAACAAATTTTCCACGAAAAGATTGCTCCTAAGTGTTTTCGCTAGAACTCCGATTTCTCCAGAGAGTCTCTCATTAGTTTAGCAAGAAATTCCTTCAAAAGTATCTACAAGTTTTAAAGTTCAATCGGAATTTTATCAGGATTTTTTCAAGAACTTACTTTAGAGAATGCCCCAGGAAATTACCTAGGGATCTTTTTAATCATTTTTCTAAATTTATTACAAGTTTTTCACTATGAATTTTCAAAAAAAAAAAATCTTAGAATTAAATTAACTCGTATCCGCCAAGCAAACAGAAAAATTCAAAATGCTACCATTTCGTAAATTTAAAACGAATTTCCTTCGTTTCAGCTCCAATATAATCGTCTCGATGTTTAGTTTTTCGACGCTATGGACTGTGAAAGATTTCTTGAAATTCTTTAAAGCATTTCTTGAAAAATCGCTGGAAGTTTTTCTAGTTCAAATTGACATATCCGTTAACCGGAAAATTGTAGCATTTTGAACTTTAATTTTCCATTGTGCAGGAAAGGAGAACGCGTGAGTGCACCCTCTATGGAGCTTCATTTTATACGAAAATATACAGCAAAAAATACAGCATAATCATACAAACGCTGTGAACTGTTTTTATTCCTTTTTTAAATATTAGATTTTCTGTCCGAGAATCTTTGAGTTGTTACTTGAATATCTGTAAATAAACTTGAAAATCGAATTTAGTAATTTAAGTACAACTAGAATTTGTATTCTTAGAATTAGTGGTTTTCATATCGTGCTCCGAGGAGCACTTGGTTCTCCGTCAAGTCTTCGCAGATGCTCTTCGACAGTTTTGAAAATTTATACCAATGTCTTGAAATATCTCAAATTTTTGCTTTGAAATATACTTTCATTTATACCAAACCAAGTCATGCCTAAAATATTCAAGAGTAGGGAGCTGGATTCTATTCTTGGCATTTATGAATCACTTCGGCAGGGTTTTTTTTTAAAGCTACTGAGTACACAGTGCCTAGGTAGTTCTTCTTTATTCTTTTTCTTGGCATTAACGTCCTCACTGGGACAGAGCCTGCTTCTCAGCTTAGTGTTCTTATGAACACTTCCACAGTTATTAACTGAGAGCTTTCTTTGCCAAATTGCCATTTTCGCATTCGTATATCGTGTGGCAGGTACGATTATACTCTATGCCCAGGGGAGTCAATGAAATTTCCATTACGAAAAGATCCTGGACCGACCGGGAATCGAACCCAGACACCTTCAGCATGGCTTTGCTTTGTAGCCGCGGACTCTAACCACTCGGCTAAGGAAGGCCCTACCTAGGGTTCCTAGTACCGACCTCTTTTTACGAGTACCGGTTCTGCGGTACTGTAACTCTCAATACCGGTAGTACCGGTAAAATAACGGTACTGGAAGATTTCTTTTGCAGTAAATACAAAGCATACAGTATTTGAAAATAATTTTGCAACTTTTTTAATTTTGTCTATGAACACAAGTTTGCTGAAGCTTATTCTCCATTTTCATGAATTATAACACTAACAATATATGGTCCTAAAATAATAATTAGTAAGCCGATCTATCTTTTTAATTCATGGAATGTGTTGAATTTTAAATTTTATCGGACGTGTCGGACCATATTCATTCAAATCTGTCCTTCCACCATCCCCAGTTGACCGTTCTTTAGAAAATTGGAAAAAGTTGCAGATTTGTAGTGAAAATCGTTCAGCGGTTTTAATTCATGGACTATTTTCATGTCCTTGCTTTTCATTATAAATTCAATTTTCAACTGCCATACGCATGCCTTTTTTTTGTAACAAAACTTTTAGAGACGGAGAAAATTTTTTCTGTGTCTATCCGTATGTTGCTCTCGTTATTGCCCATGAACTGACAAGCTCGTAATACACGTAATATTCTAAACATTTCTATCAATCTTTGTGCAATAAATGAGGAATCCTTCTATGATTGGATATTGAATCTTTCTTTATATTTGTACCTTGATGTACAGAAAGATTGATATTCACCATCAACAGCCTAATTTGTATTCGATAATCCTGTTGATAACCGCTGAATCATTTTTATTCAACAACTTCACTTGTAGGTTTTTTTTTTTAATATATCAAAACATGTTTTTCACGGCAAAAAATGCAAACAATGAGCGTGCTCCTATCGTTATTATGTACGGAGATAAACAATTCCTTATGCTGTAAGATGATAATTAGAATGACCCTTCATGTGATACGTTCCTTGATCGACCTGAGGATTTGCCATCAACGAACTTTATCAAACTAACGTGAAAAAAATTATTGATTCAAACGATTATTAGATTTTTTATCAGTACCAAAAATACCGGTACTCAATGCTTCCCGGTACCGGTATTTCGGTACCAAAAATTGGTCGGTATTACCGGTACTTTCGGTACCGGTACTCCCGGTACCAAAACCCTAGCCCTACCCAGGTAGTTCTGCACCATACAAATTTAGAAAACAAAACCAACCGCGCTAAAAATTTGATCGATTAGTAACAATTCTCTAGAACTGTCTTCATGAAAATTTAGAGTTGGTTTTAATTCATCTTTACCTTATAATGTTTTCGATGTTATGGTGGATGATGAAACACAGTTTCTACGAGTCTTATTCACACGGTGGCTTGATCATTATTGAACTTTCATGTACCTCGGATAATTTTACAAAAACGTGCAACATTTGAGCTATGATTTTGTAATTGGGAGGTTCAAAATATGCTATCGGGAAATATTTCCTATACATTTTGTATGAGACAGTTTCAGCTGCAAAATTAGTTTTTCTTGAATTCAATGGAATGAAAACAACTCTTAAAGTTGAAGATATCCAAATTCTTCCAACAGAATATCTTCAAATTATCAGGGCCTTGATGTTTTGTCGGGATACTTATCCCCGTCGAAAAACACTCTGAGGAATATGCAACTCCAATAATAATTGAAGTTGAAATGATAAACCATCACGAGGTTTATCAAACACATTGATGAAGGCTTAAAAAATGTTTTGCTACAGAAACTCGCCTAGTTGTTAGAACATTTCGTAAACAAACCCAATCTTCCGTTTTAAGCTACGAATTTTAAAATGTTTGACGGATAGCCGAATAAAGTTTCATTTCGATGCCTTATTGTCACATTGGTAATCTTAAATGTTCTCGTACACGAATTTGGAGAAAAACATGATAAATCAGTCACCAACGCAAGTGACCAATCGATCAAGTTTTTGGTTTGTTTGGTTTTCCAGATTTTTTTTCCTTGAAATTTTAAGGTTTGACTTCGATTCATTTTACCCTTAATGA
This sequence comes from Aedes aegypti, assembly GCF_002204515.2. Taxonomy (NCBI): domain Eukaryota; kingdom Metazoa; phylum Arthropoda; class Insecta; order Diptera; family Culicidae; genus Aedes; species Aedes aegypti. Next base: position 271,996,633 of record NC_035107.1, read on the forward strand.
AAAATTGGCCAATATAAATCATACTTCTTGATTTTCGCAGGATTTATAGGGTCGATTTCAGTAAGTAAAATGTTCAGATTTCAAACGAAGTGACGATGAAGAAAAGGTGCTCCGTGCAACAATTTTATTTGAAAAAGTTCCCCGCGAGCCAGAAAGGCTTAAAATATTTTTGGACAAAAGGATATAAACTATTTGCTAAAATATCTAAAAGACCTAATATACACTCACTAGAATTTATAGGAAGTTCAGATAAATTTTGGAATTATATAAACAAGTTTCTGCTCTGTGTATCTAAATTTAGACTATATTTCCACAAAAGCGCCAATCCATTACATTCTAAGAATACCTTCGGAATTATGCGTTAGACATAGCCCATGGCTGGTTCCTTAAGAAATTTTTGATATGGTGAAACTCATGTGAACTCCAAGGAGAGATGTTTTGAACAAAAACAATATCTCCAAATCCATTTTATAGGTCTTCTGAAGCTGACGAACACTTTTAACATAAATCCAAAATTGCATCTTCCATGCATTCTATCAAAGATTTGGTCAAGAATCCCGTCAAGAACTTCACAAAATTTGGTCTATAGGACCTTGCTATTTTATTATCCATGAAAGATCTTGCCATGAATTCATGAAAAACCTTACAAGAAATTGGTTGAAGATGATTGGAAGAATTCTATGTAAATATGCAGAAATCCATACAAAATATCCCCTGACTCATAAGAACTTTGTCATTGATCGAGGACTAGTCCAAATAGTAATCCAGACAAGGCTTCATCAAGAATCCGTATTAAAATCCTCTAAACGAAATTCTTAATGAATCTGTGCAGGTAGATCTCCCAAAAATTATGCAATTTTTTGGTCCAACTCTTCGCCTACCTCTATGAATCTACTAACAATTTCTAGCAAAATCAGCCAAGGATCTTCGATAGAATCCACTACAAATCTTATTAGCAATCTAGTAATAACCTTTTTATTGATCTATCAAAAAGAACTGTTATGAAATTGGTCAATTATCGATTTGATTTCCGTTAGGATTCCAGCAAAGGTCTCATTGAAAATTGACCATGAATCTAGATGGAAATTTAGCAAGCATCTCCGCAGTAATCTTTCTAGGCATCCCTAAGTTCCCCTTCTAGAAATGTTGCAAAGATTTTAATCAATAACTATCTCTCTATCAACTAAAAGTTAGTCATGATATGAAGTACGAGTGATAGCCAGTCGTTCATCTTCTGGATTCCAGTATTTTTCCCGGTCATTTGTAATTCTCGGGTTTATCCCGCTTTTTCCGGATGGATGGACACCCTGTTCAAAGGATAAGCGTATTTCGACCCCATCTAGGAAACCGACTTCAGAATCCACTGTGCTGTACTGTGAACGGTTTACTTTCAACTTTGAACGATCACTATATTGCTGTGTGCGTTTGAAACGCAAATATTGCTGTGTGCGTTTGAAACGCAAATATCAAATGCGGAAACACCAAATGCGGTAAGATTTTCCACAAGAAATGCGATGTCAAAGATAGATTTTTCTTGCTAGGTCGGCGGTGATTTATACAATCGTTTCTAGGTGTCCTTTGATTGTTTTGTGTTACCGCATTTGGAGAACGTTTAGTCACGATTTGCACCTCAAATGCAAACAGCAATATCAAATGCGGGAACACTAAACGCGGTAAAATTTTTCACAGGCAATCTGATGTCAAAGTAAGCTTTTCTATACTAGGTTGGCGATGATGTGTATAATCGTTGCTAGGTGTCCTTTGATTGTTTTGTATTACCACATTTGAAAGACATTTAGTGAAGATTTGCACCTCAAATGCACACCGCAATATTTCTGAACGATTACGAACTGGACGCGTACGGACTAACTACATTAACAGTTGATCGGTTATTAACTGTAGTGTACTCAGTCTTGACCTTTTCTATGATCTTGATGTATAGACTAGTTGTTCTGAATTATTATTATCAATCAATCATCTATTACTGGAAGTTTGTTTGTATATAATGATAAGTTTTGGCGGTAATAGTACTGAGTGACGGAGTGCATGACAATTTGATGAGATTAGGCTACAGTTACATTACAGACTGACTAATATAATCTGGATTCATTGTTTCTAATTGAACTTGCGTAAACATACACCTTTTGGAGTGGTGACTTCAATATCTGAATAAATAACATAAATATCATAAATAGTTGACAATACTGTCATTAAGCTTTGCAAAATGATTGTAATATTTAATATTTCAATACACAAACATATTAGCAACATGAACTATTAAACTTACTGTATAAAAGCGTCGTATGATGGAAACTGACATACCTGAAAATATAAAATTAGAAAATTAAAAACTATTAGTATTGGTGATAATCATTTAATTATTTCCGAAACTTTTCAATGTGAAAAATGTTATGTGCATATGGATAATCCGTATGAAGAGAAGGAATCCGACAATCCTCAAATTTTACGTAACGTTCTAAACAGATGTTCCCTATCCCAATCGATCAAGGAGTAGAAACTATAAAGTATATGTACCATTAGTTTTTTTTTACTATTTTATAATTCGCTCAACAACAGATGCGCTCCAGAGTCCAAGGTTTTACTATCAAAATTAATTTTAACACGTCACTCGAGATGGGCGCGACCACAAATGTTACGACTCACATAACGGTACATGATTGCCAACTCGAAATCGTCGGATTTTAAGATGTTTGTTTCCACAATCCCCACATATTACGACGCTTTGGCACTCGTTCCTAATGAATTCAGTGTGTTCACTCTTTTCGCATGCATAATGGGCGACCTTCGGGATTCCTATTTTACGGAAAGCGCAGCGAAGCAAACACTCAAGACACAAAATCTTGTCCCGATTCGATGCTGAATGCACGACGACTGTGGCGCAATCTTGAAGCATCTTGAAGCAAGTGATGATCTTCGCTCGCATCTGTCATCGATGTCGTTGTCGGAATCCATGATATTAAATTTATCAGGCTTTTTGTCGTCATTCCTCATCGAGTGAGCTGTTTGAATTTGCAATTCGGTAATTCTAGGTAAAGCAAAGAAACTACTAAAAGTGGATTTTAATTGTACGAAGAGTTTAGAATCGACATTAGCGAAAAATGAGTCATCTTCCAGCGGGAAAATACCAATTGTGGCATTTCTATTATAAGTATCAACAACAATAGCATTCGGCAAAAAGTCACTCATAGATCAAATGCAAATATTTTGAATTATGAATAAAACATAGAAAATTACAATGGAGATCACGACAGAAATTTATTGTACGAGGGTAGAAAAGTTGTTTATCTGCCAATCACATCCTTAGAAATAGTGAGATTTTGATAGACTGAAGATGGAACGGAAGCTACAATGATGTTTACAAGTATAAATTATCAATTTTAGATGAGCATTGTGAAATAGTATGGAACGAGCTCACCATTTAATAGTCACTCGTAACTGGTATCGAAATATTGATTCACTTTTTCCATTTTAGCAAATAAAAAAAGGTGAATTGTGATTCGCTCACAAAGCACTCATTGTTAACACTCCGATTATCAAGTCATCTCATATGACGTTTGCCATTATCTTCCATCAATGATGACATTTGCCATAATCGATAGAGTGTTAATTGTTTTCGCAAACGCTAAAACCGGTATCGATTAGCAGCGTCTGAATATAAATTGACCGCGATCGCGATCAAAACAAATTGCCCAGTCAGCTGTTCTTTCGTGTGCGAAGACGTAGTATTCAATGGAAAAAAGAGGAATCTTTGCTACTGGGAGGGAACATTCGATCGCTGGAAGCGTTTGTTGCTTTTAAGCCGAATGTAAACATGAGGAAATGTTTACACAAAATGGGACTGATGTGTTTGATGGTCCCTTGTGCAAACATTCCGAAGTTGGATGCGAGCGAAATATAGCCAATTTCTGGAATAGAGCGGTTCTAATTATGGGATTCGCACAGGGATATTTATTGCCTCGAGCGTAATTTTTAGGTAATTGAAGATACAGTCGGCTTCGTGGCCTTGCGGTTAGCGGCGTCAATCGTCTAGGCGTATTGTGCCACGGGGTGTGGGTTCGATTCCCGCTCCAGTCGGTGAAAACTTTTCGTCAAACGAAAAATTCATCGCTGGGCTACTGGGTGTTTCGTGTTGTCCGTTGCCTAATGTTAGTGATCGTTCAGTCTGTGCAGCCTATGTGCTGAAGACGGTGTAAATTGTCTTCTTCTGTCTTCTTAAGTTCATAGTTCAGCTACGTTTAGGTTTGAGCTCCCGTAAAATATTATACATACTACTTAAAACGAAAACTAAAACCACTTTCTGACGAAAAATTGATAGCTCTATGTTTCCATTGTAGTGGACTTTTTGATAACTGGCCTACTTCTGACCAAGTTTACTAATTAATAAATCTTTCATCAAACCTATCAGTACGAAGTGTCATATGTATGGCTGGAATGTGACAAAAAGTACGAACATTTGTTTGCGAAAAACCCCTCAAATGTTGATAATAATTATAACTAGAGAAATTCTGATACATTCACATAAACATTTGAACTCAATAGCCGAATGTTTCACACAATCTACTGTTAGCTAATGGAGATATGTTCAAATGTGAGTAATTATACAGACTATAAGCTTAATGTTTAGAACTATTTAGATTCTCTGAGATTCAAGTTCCCGTTCCTTTATTATCCTGTAGTACATCAAAATTTAATCGAAATAATCCGTCCATTCCGCCGAGGACATAAAAATCTACGACGATCATGTTTATGTACAAATTCTTCCGTTATTTACGGATGCTATCTTCAGCACCAAACCCCCGTCACCCTCTTGGCCCGGAGTACATTTACGGCCTGTTTATATCTGCCAGCAACGTCAAGCCCGTTTAATGGTTTCGGATGTAAAAAGGTGCACCCGACGAGCGCTGATGGATTCAATTAACGAAAAGACGGTACCGGAGAGTTTCGAGGCCGACATGCCGGAACTGCGGGTCAATCATGTGTCTTCGGTGATTAACATCCCTTAGTAATATACTGTGAGATATTGCAAAGACTCTAAATTGAAATTATTTATGGGAAGTACGGGCCTTAAATGCTGTGCTAAGAGATAGGAGAAAAAACGCTCAAATAATAGTTCCACTATAAACATTTCTTAAGGATAATACGGACCTGAGAAGCACTGTGCCAAAATATAGAACAAGAAAGTGATTTTGCTACTGAAACTACTTGAGCAGTACGCTGCTTATAGTGTAGAGTCGATTTCGTAACGTCGGTAACGCCTGTAATGAATATTGGAATTAAAAGTAATATTTTGCTCCTACTGGACCAGCTGTCAAAATTACTTTACTAATATGGTGAAATTTTACTTGAGTGCTCTACTTTTTAGGTCAGTATTACGCTTTAAGCAGTCCAAGGCTAAAAAGTAGAGCTAAGCTCGTAACGTTGGTAACGCCTTCAATATAAATCAAGTAGAGCTGTCAAAACCCAGTTAATACGTAGTGCGGATCTGAAAAGTAAAACGCTCATGTTAAAATTCCCTTATTTAGGCGTTACCTACGTTACGAAATCGGCTCTACTTATCAGCAGCACAAGTGCAAGCAGTACAAGCGTAGTCTGAAACTGATCAGCGCTTAAAAATCTGCTTTTCACCAAAGTAATTGTGTCAGCAGATTTCCTGGAAGGCGGCTGGCGGAATATATTTTTTCCACACGGAAAAGTGACAGCTCCATTTGATTAGCACGGCAGGCGTTACCGACGTTACGTAATCAGCTCTACTTATCTGCTGCGAATCGATCAAGTAATCTCGATAGCGGAATCATTCCATGACCGATTCTCGTCTTTTTTTTTGCCCAGTACTTTCTGACTGCCGACTACGCTTGCAGTAATTTCAGTAACGAAATCATTCTTCAGCAGATTTTAGCCCTATCTTTTTGAACAGTACTTTCAAGGTCCGTACTAGTCATAATTATCGTTCAAGCAAAAGCGACATTTCGCATATATTGGATCAAAACTACTTTGATTATTAGCAGAAATTTTAATTGCGCTCCTTCTAGGTTCTAGAACGAACCTTCAAAATTGAAAACTCAACCCAAATTCAGAGTACTTCCATACATGGTGGAATGATTGGTAACACCAAATTACAGAGCTGGCATTCTGACTTGTCTTTTGTCTTGTAGATCATTTGAAGGACTTCCAAACGGAATACTTAGAGGAAGTTTTGCAGGAATTGCTTTAGAAAATAACTGGTTAAAAACATACTTCTTATGCACACCGATTGTCCATCCATGACTTTTTCATATTCAATGTATAATCATACTAATCCTCAGATTGATAACGGCGCCGGCCACGTTCTTATGTCAATCGGGGAGAGAAGGGGATCTAATCAACAGATTAGATTGCCGTTGTTTTTAGAAAACCCGATGATCTTCTACAATTGGCACACCTACTACTTGATTATTTCTTAAGTTCTACCAGAAATATTTCCTGAGTTTTCATAAAATGTTATTCAAAGCATTTCGTTAAAAACACTTTAAGGTTCCACCAGGTATTTTTTCTGGAATGGCTCCATAATATTTTCTTCCAGCAGATTTTTATTTAGGGATATCTGAACTTAAGTAAGAATCTATCAAAATTGACTTTACTTCGACTGTAATTGATGTTACTCCTCTCACTAGAGCTGAAAAAGTAATTCGTACTATTCAACTTCCCTAATGGTAAATTTACGAGGGAACATCCTTCCTTAGAAAAACTTCGTAGGAAATACCAATTAATAAGAAAAAGCCGTCTATTCCGAGAGCAAAGAAAAGCTACATCAAGGTCACTGTGGAATGGAATGGAAGCTCACAACAACCGTCTGACAGATGGGGTTATTTCTATAAGAGGGAAATGCATCCCGCCCCATCTCCCCCTCCCCCACCGGAAGGTGGGGAGGGGGAGGCTTTTATAGCTCGCTCCGTAGGAAAGCTGCCAGCCGGTGACGACAAACGCCGATTGTGTGCGCCACGGGACCGAGGGAGCTCTGTACTCTAATTAAAGTGGGTTGGTCCCAGGCTGGCGCGTGTGTTGTTGTCTGCAGAAATGGCGATAATAATAATGAAGGAAAAACGAGTTATGGAGCTCTGGCGGGCGGCTATAGAGAAGCACTTTTCTCAAGGCATTAGCGCACCGGGCCAGGAGATGAAACAAGATGCTTCTTCACAAGATCTGAGTGATGTGACTGGAACCTAGGGTGTGGTTTGTGTTTGGAATGTTCTTAAAAATTAAAAGCTTGTGTACTCTTCAGAAATGTAATTTGAAAAATTATTGTAGTTGTGAAAAAATTGTATTTTGTAAAAAGAGAAACCTCAAAGTTTGAGCTATGTGGTTTAGAGGTGGCACAAGCAACTTGAAGGTGTATTTTTATGTTATGAAATAGGACTTTTTTGTGTAGTTTACTCTGAACCGAACGGTTTTTTTAATATAATAATCAAAACAGAACAACTGCTAACAAACAATCAAATTATCTTTGAATGCATGTACAAGACTTGAAATTGGTTGAATATTAATTAAGTTATGGTCAAACAAAATTCAAAATTTCAGTAAAATGAGGAAATTTTTGTAGAAAACTACGTTAACTTCAACTAGTTTCTATTTTATACAAATTCAATGCTCTACAAACTTTTAATAAATTTGTTTTTTGGAAGAATGATGCTAAGAGCTTCAAAATTTGTTAAAAAATAACAAATTTGTGTAAACTTCACTGAAGGTCATTTTTCATGTACATCAAATTCCGAAGAGCACACAAACTTTCGATTTTGAGAACATTCGAAAAATAAGCCGCACCCTACTGTCCCCTCCACTTTCAGTTGTTGTCGCTTGCAATTCTTCACGCTCGGTCTGATGGCTAAGCAGTGAGCTTGCTGCGCGGTGAGAAGGCGATAATAAGTAGGTAAAGGCACAGTAGGTTAGAAAGGCTGCCACCTCTCCGACACAATAGAGAGCGGGGCAACTAACCTAATATGTACACACTTTTGGGCCATGGGAACTGGAGCCACCGACGAGACGCGGAATGGTACCAACCTTGGTGTACGATTACCCTTGAGTGAGAAAAGATTTATGTGGGTACGCACCCATTTTTGATTGAAGAATGATCCGAATGGGAACAGTGTTTGTCCCTATCGATGGGCAGGGCTGGTAGCGGCAGAGAGGCTTGAAAATAGGATCTTTGAAGACCTCTTTTCTGAATACTGTATGTATATTTTCATGATTTTCTTCGAGAATTTATCCAATAATTTCGTATATGACATCTAAAAAGAATACAACTAGTCATTACTCGAGAAATCGAGGGATTTTTGAAAATTTATTTGAAAATTATCATTCTGAATTCCCTCAAGATTTCAATCAGGTATTCATAAGCGGGTGTCTTTAAAAAACACTGGAGATGTTTGCTAAGATTCCTTCAAGAATTGTTCCAGAAACCTAATAAAAAATTTTTCCATGGAAGTCTCAAAAAATTGATACAGGAATATTTTAAGGTACCGTTTTGATTCATATTACGGACACTTAAGGCCTCAGTGAAGTATAACCCAACTTGAACCATACAAAATAAATCATTCTGTATGATTTTTTAGCGTTATCGAGCGTCGGAAGCCCTTAACTTTCGGATGGTGGGTAAAGAATACGCGTCCGCAACTTGAATAATTTTAAATAAATCAAAACGTGTGGCCTTTTCATGATTCTTATTCCGGACACTCCCTCACTTTTGCCTCATATTCCGGACGCTTTGATTCGAATTACGGACAGCTCATGATAATCATTAATGGAACGGTCAAATCATCAATTGAAATCGTTCAACCACTTAAGAGACGTCTAAGGTAGTTGGGCATTATAAATTTGCAATGATATTTATGGAAAAAACCTTATAAAACGAGCCTCAAAAATGAGAACTTTTGGACGGCGAAAATTGAAACATTTCGTGTGAAATGTTTCCCATACAAACGACAGTGTCCGGAATTTGAAGCTGTCCGTAATATGAATCAAAACGGTATGTAGTTAAGGGTATTTCTTGGGCAGCCTTTCGGAGGCCGTGACGATTAAAGCTACACATTCAACTTCGCACGACGACAGTGCAACGGTTTGTTGCTTGTGGCTGGCCCAGGACACGGTGTTGCCAAATACCTTGAAGACATAGCCGCTCACGGATTTCCTATCCTCAGCATCTGATGCCCAGTCGGCGTCCGCATACCCGACCAGTGCCTCTGCATCGTCGTTCATCTTGTACTGGAGCTTTAGCTTTTTCGTACCCTTCATGTTAAGGACCACTTTCTACAGTGCTTGGCAGTGGGCTTCAACAGGTTGAACTTGGAAACGCCCAAGGTATCCAACCGCAGCCAAAACAGCCTGACGAGGTTGCTGGCTTGCATTCCAAACTTCGTCAGCACATGTTCCACAGCGGCTTCTTGCGTCAGGTACACACATTGAAACGGGCGTCTGATCGTCGTTTGATAGACATCCCTAAATTGCAAATAATTTCGCGCCTATTAGGTAGGCAACCTAGTGTACGTGCTCGAATCAGGGTCTCGTGAAAAAGTTTCATAGCCGAAATTATTCAGCCGATCAATAGGAAGAATATTGGAAATAAAAACAATATTTTCAAGAAAGTTTTGGACCGGAATTAAAAGGAAATTTCTGGAAATCAGAGGTCTGAAGATCTGGACAAGATCTTTACCAGTTCTTTCCAGTTCAGACCGCCGAAGCATAAAGTTATAAAGTGAACTTATTTCAAGTAATTAAAACCTATTTAAAGTGATTGCTACTATTTACAGAAATAAGTTAAGGATTAAAACCAGTTCATTTAAAATCGTGAGTGAAGTTGTACGGAAAAATTATTGATTGAAAAGTACGTGAGTGTGAACCTAAAAAAAGATTAAAGAAAACTAGCTGAAAAGAGAAAAGCAGTAACGTGAGTCACCGCATTTGACCGCGTGGAGCATTGGGGTTGTGGATTAGCCTCGGAGCTTCGGAGAGGAGGAGAGCTGCCAAACAACCTCGCTTAGTGCACGAGCAGCTCTTGCACCTGACGCTCTCAGTATTGTTGCCTAATTCGATCGGACTAGGGCGATCCCCTGGAGGCACTCTTCGTCTCGTGGCTTCGTGCCGCTAAGGGTGTCCCCAGAGTGCGTGGTCAACGGATGGAAGGATTCGGCCTCGCGTGAACCACATCGCTACACGTGGTTCTGTACGAACGCGAGAGGTCTGACTGGGGAAGGAAAACCACAGCCAGCGAGATTCGCCCCACACTCACGTCCCGGGTTCAAAGGGTCCATGGTCAACAATAGCCCGATCGTCTCCTACTCCCACCCCACCATCGGAGAAACAGCATTGGTGTTATTCGTGCTCTCCACACGCGAGAGATACCACAAGAGTTAGCGTCGTGTTTTGCATCCAACACCACGCCGGCATCGCACCGATCCCTGTTCAGGAGGCATTGGTCAACTACCACTCGTCACCACAACTCAACTACGCTCTCGTCAACTACCACTAGGAAGATCATCACATCAGCCGATTGTGATCCAGAAGCCCGTCGGTCGCAGAACGAAGATCGACGCCGTTGCCGGCCACTAGACCGTCGGCTAGCCGGTAGACCAGGTAACTCACCGAGGCAAGACTGTAAGTACCTGGCCAAACTTATTGAGCATGAGCACCCTTACACCAATCTCTGGAGAAATGATCTCGATTTGTATTAGTAGGGTATAAGCTAATGAGAAGTAACTCACGTACCGTAATCCGGGGTAACATTGATCATTTTTTTTAGTTTTTCTTAATTTTTTCATTTCACAATACAAATGTTACAAGTTTCATATTTTTAAAACAAGTACTGGCACCCACCGCTCCTAGCTATGTACTTTATTTTGTTTTTCGAAAGATTGAATTATGTTTAAATAATTGTTTTAAGTGATTTTTTGATTCAGCTGATATGGGGTAACATTGATCACCCAAGTAAACAACGTTCGCTAATATTGGAAATGTCGTTACTTACTAAAATCAGGGCCCCTGAAGCCGAATATGAAGACCAAACTCTTACAAGTCATTTACTTTTTGAGTTATTTCAAAATTAAAAACACCTTGAACCGCGTAATACGCCTAAAAGTAGGCAATTTCCTCAGGAAATTCTACATTCGTAATAGTAATTAGTTAATGTTGCCTAATTGAATAAACTTATGAAAGATTTGACAACGGAATCGTTTTCGGCGATGCCATTTTTAGTAACACTCGCATTTTCCTTGATCACATCGTCTGCAGAACTCATGTGAGACATGAATTTTCGTTAGTGTCAGTGAAAATGATAGAAACCATTGTTTCAAAAAGTTGACAAATTTGCGCATGAACTAAACGCAATTTTGGCAAAAACCTTAATTATCATTAGCTTATGAATATACGAAAAACAGGCACCATTCATGGTTCGAAAATGTTTCATCAATAAATCTTTATTTGAACGTTTAACAAGATGAGTCATCCCGATCAATGTTACCCCGCTGATCAATGTTACCCCGGATTACGGTACTCAAGATTTTATGAAAACTCAAAAGAGTGACGTCACTACTCAGATCAGATTAGATAGATTTAACTTATTACCACAAACGGATCCGTTCACAGATAGCGTTAGGCAAAATCTGTTTTACTCAATTAAAACCTCGGCTTAGAAATGAAAATAGTTTTTAAATAATTTCTCTATTTTTTAAAGGAATCGCCAACAAGGCAATAAAATTACTTTAAATTGGTTTTGCAATAAACGAGTATAAAATGTTGAATAAAACTTTTGGAAATACTAAGGAATAAGTAGATTTGAATTACTGAAATTTTGGAAGATATTTTACCTGCTTGGGAACGGAGTTTTCTGGAAGGTTGTTGGGAATTATATTAAGGCGGATTCATAGGAAGCGTTGGGGAAAATTTGGCTAGCAGGGCAAAACCGATCTTGAGTTCTAGCAGATGACTAATGTCATCTGGCGCATAAGCTAGATCTTAGAGGCCCTTCCAGGATCCCCCTTACAACATCCAGTATCGTGATCGTATTGGATCTTTATTCCAAGTAAATGATTAACAACGCCGCAATCCGTCATCTGGAGCTTCTTGGAAAGAGCACGCTTGATCCCATTTACCAGGTCTACGCAGATGATGATGTATACCCTTCTTCCTCGATCGTCGATCGTGGTATACAAACAGTAGTCTTGCCGGGAACGGGTAAAGCCGAAATCCAAAAGAAAGTCGTTCAGCTTATTGTTCCAACAGCGGCTCTGTTTAAATCCATGCAGCGATCGCTCCAGTTTGCAGACGAGGTTCGGAGGTGCCATGACTCCTTCGGGTATGGCCATATAGACACCTTCTTCACGCTCATCGTAAAGGAATGCGGTCTTCACATCGAGTTGGTAAACGTGCATCCTTCGGTGGGTTGCTACAGCAAGAACGGCCCATATCGTGGCCAACTTCGCTACCGGGGAATACGTTTCGTTGTAGTGTACTCCGGGCTTCTGTTGAAACCCCTTTGCCACCAAGCGCGCCTTGTAACGAACGGGTTCACCATGCACATCCGGCTTGATTCGGAAGATCCATTTTGATTTAAGCGAAACAACACCGCAGGACATCTCACCAGTTACCAAACATAGTTGTCGGCTAGCGACTGCAGTTCCTCCTTTCCACATTTTGATCGTTAAACTCGTACGGAGCAACAGCCAAAGGAGTTTCGTCACGCATCTCAGAGACAAATGGAAAATTGCTCTAATCAAACTTGATATCTCTGGCTCTTGATCAACAGTTAGCTTTGAAATCGAATGCCCCACTAGTCATGGCCTCGTACTCTCAGAACATCAGGAACACCTCAGACTTCTGCTGTCCCATGCTACTGCGAAGTGTGTGTAATCATCAATAAATGTGACGAAGTACCGAGAACTATCCCGAGTCGCTGGTGTGATAGGACCGCACTCATCGGAGTGCACTCGTTCTAGAGGTGCAGTACGGACTCTACTACCCGTGAATGTTTCTCGGCACTGCTTTGCGAGAACACAATCATCACAAAAATCTAATTTACCTGGCTCCTCGGGAATACCTGTTACCATGTCATGCTTAACGAATGCATGTATACTCTTGATCCCCATATGAGCCAGTCAACGATGCCACAGATTACCGTTCACAGCTCCACACATGTTGGCCGCCACAGTATCGACGCGGAAATCCAGCTCGTAAAAGTCTCGCCGCATAGGACATCTCGCAATCAGGTCATGACCGTGCTTGAAGATTGCTTCCTTTTTCGTGAATGTGACATCCAGATCCGCTTTTGCCATCTTCTTCACAGATAGCAGGTTCGCTCGAAGATCAGGTACGAAAGGGACATCCTTCAGACTGATATAGTTACCTTCCTTATTGACGCCTTTGATCGTGCCTAGGTGCCATGAAATCAATGATTGATTGTCCTTCGCCACGTTGATGACGACAGGTTGCTTCAGCTTCGAAAGGTCATTGAAACAATGCTTCACGTTCACTATGTGGTCTGATGCTCCGGAATCCGGCTTGAAGGAAACCACTCCCTCGTCCTGCGTTTGGAAGCATCTTCCGGTCCTAAAAGCCACCGCCTTACCTCCAGAAGCAGCGTTAGCTTCAGCGTGCCCATCCGTCTTCAATTTACACGACATTCTTTAGCCTTGTGTTCTTTCTTCTGGCAGCGGTTGCATTTTCCGGTAAACATACCAGGCCTTTGCTTCGATCCGTGTAATGCCGCAGGTTTTTCTCGGTAGGGATCTGCCCAGCCCCATTTTCTTGAGCTCCTCGGCAAGAAGTTACTCGCGAACAACATCTAGCTTGAGATTTTCTTCACCTAGATTTCCAGCGCAGTAACTAACGAATTGAACGACTCGGGAAGGGTAGCAAACAGCTGGGTTACAATATCGTTTTCTTCAAGCTTCGCTCCAGCCAACTTCAGTTGCCGGATCAGCTCTTAGAAGGTTTTCAGGTAATCTTTAACGGACGAACCTTCCAGCATCCGCAGCTTCGCAAGTTGTTTCCTGACGAACGTCGTAAACATACTGAAATGCTTCTGAAAGGACTTCAAGAGGAATTCTTGGTCTAATTATTGAGGAACTTCTGGAATAGTTCCTAATAGACTTCCTGGAATAATCCCTACAGGAATTCCCGGGGCAAAAACTGTGGGTGAACTCTTTATGGAATGCATCAGAAGGCCGGATCCAAAGGCACGGTTTCCACCAATCGTAAGATTTGTGACAGCTTGAAGCTGAAAGAATAACTGGAAACATCGGCGTAGGAACTCCTTGAAGAATTCTTATAGGGTTTCCTGGAAAAATTATAAAACTAATTACTTCAAAAGATCTGAAATAAACATTTGTAAAGTTTCATGGAAGAACTTCTGTAGGGATCATTGTAAAATCTCTTAGTGTAACAACTAGAACAATCTGTGGAAGTTTTAGTTGTAAAATCTTTGGAAGAAAAACATTTCATAGTTAACCCTTTGAAAATTGCTAGAGATAGTAACAGTGGAGTGCACACAAATTTTCTGTATAAATTTCTGGAGGAATTCCTCTAAGAATTCCTTTTTTAAATCGTTGAAAGAATTTCTGGACAAATTCTTATTAGAAATGGTGAAGACATTTCTTGAGGATCTTTTGAAGTGATCTCTGGAGGAGTCCTTGAATATGTTCTAAGAGTAACCCCCGTTGAATTCACTCTCGAAGAATTCCTGAAACTTTTTCACAAGGAAATTCAAATAAAATCCGGTAGAACTGTAGAACAGTCATGTTATAATCTGTGAAGATGTCACTTGAGGCTCTAGAATATCGTATCAGTATTCATTGCTAAGAAAAAGGGAAAAAAGAGACCTTAGATAACATTTGGTTAAAATAGAAACTAAAGAGACCATCCATTAACGCGACAGAGATTTTTGGAGGCTTGCATTTAAATAGTGACTATCTAATACTCGATAACAGCCGTGCTAATAGGAGCCAAGAGATAAGAGTTTGATTCCACATAGATTTTAACCAGAAATATACTGAATGATTTTCTCCAGAAATTTCATTAGAAAATACAGTCGACTCTCCATAACTCGATATTCAAGGGACCATCGACTAATAGAATTATCGAGTTATGGAATATACCGACACAAAAAATCACAAAATCGAAGGTACAAATTTCTGTATTTCCAATACATTTATAATCACTTCTGTAAGAAAACAATATTATTTTGTTGATAGTATTTAACAATCTATTATTTGAAGACTTTTTTCGAAATGCTAGCATTATTTTCATGTTTTTCAACTTTTATTACAACTTGCAATTATTTATTCACCTACAGACATGGAAAGGGTCAAGTTTCCTCAAATAAGCATTATTTTAAAATAAATATCGAGTTATGGAGAGCAATTTACCTCTCACGTGACATCGACTAGTGGAGATATCGAGTTATATAAATATCGACTTATGGAGAGCACGATGTATGGAAATTTGAAGGGACCGAAAAATGCATCGAGTTATAGAATATCGAGTTGTGGAGAGTCGATTGCAATTCAGGTTTTCAAAGTTTCCTCCAATATTCCGTATATTTCTCAGTAGTTCACTTAATGATTTTATTTCGCGGAATTCCCATTAAATTTCGCTTTAGATGTCTTATAGAGATTACTATTAGTCTTATAAAGATAACTTCAGAAATAACCTTATAATAATCCATCCAAAGATTTTTTCGGGACTTTTATTTAATGAAAATCCTATCTTTAGAATTCATCTAATGGTCATTTTCTCAAGGAAATGTCATTTTTGTAAAAACAAAATTCTGGGAGATATTCCTGAAGAGAATCTTACTATAACCTCTGATGAGTAATCGTAAATGAACGCCTGAAGAAAACCATATAAGGAAAAAATGGATTTGAAAACCATATCAGTAAAAAAAGAAACTTTTGAGACCTTACATCGAATCTAGAGACATGTTAGAGTCTTCTATTAAAATACACTGCGAAACACTTTTCTTTTTTCAAACATCAAAGTACTAGAGATCAGGGAATCGTGGTTCGATTCTCACCGAGAAGACGTGTAACTTTTTCGCA